>NW_028233726.1:0-235939 GCF_054856555.1 Leptonotus elevatus
AGAGCCAAAATGAACTTTTTATTGCTTTAAACGCGTTTTCAGCCCCTAATTGTACACTTCAGGTGAAAATGTCAAAATCTTTAAAATGAGCAAAGCACAATGAAATTAATGCTTGAATCATCTTCATTTTGCTAAAATACACTAATGACAGCAAAAAGTTTGAGTTTACAACATTTAGTTAAGGTGTGAGAGCCAAAATGAACTTTTTATGGCTTTAAATGCATTTTCAGCCTGATTGTACACTTCAGGTGAAAATGTCAAAATCTTCAAAATGAGCAAAAGCACAATGAAATTAATGCTTGAATCATCTTCATTTTGCTAACATACACTAATGACAGCAAAAAGTTTGAGTCTACAACATTTAGTTAAGGTGTGAGAGCCAAATGAACTTTTTATGGCTTTAAATGCATTTTCAGCCTGATTGTACACTTCAGGTGAAAATGTCAAAATCTTCAAAATGAGCAAAAGCACAATGAAATTAATGCTTGAATCATCTTCATTTTGCTAAAATACACTAATGACAGCAAAAAGTTTGAGTCTACAACATTTAGTTAAGGTGTGAGAGCCAAAATGAACTTTTTATGGCTTTAAATGCATTTTCAGCCCGATTGTACACTTCAGGTGAAAATGTCAAAATCTTCAAAATGAGCAAAAGCACAATGAAATTAATGCTTGAATCATCTTCATTTTGCTAACATACACTAATGACAGCAAAAAGTTTGAGTCTACAACATTTAGTTAAGGTGTGAGAGCCAAAATGAACTTTTTATGGCTTTAAATGCATTTTCAGCCTGATTGTACACTTCAGGTGAAAATGTCAAAATCTTCAAAATGAGCAAAGCACAATGAAATTAATGCTTGAATCATCTTCATTTTGCTAACATACACTAATGACAGCAAAAAGTTTGAGTCTACAACATTTAGTTAAGGTGTGAGAGCCAAAATGAACTTTTTATGGCTTTAAATGCATTTTCAGCCTGATTGTACACTTCAGGTGAAAATGTCAAAATCTTCAAAATGAGCAAAAGCACAATGAAATTAATGCTTGAATCATCTTCATTTTGCTAACATACACTAATGACAGCAAAAAGTTTGAGTCTACAACATTTAGTTAAGGTGTGAGAGCCAAAATGAACTTTTTATGGCTTTAAATGCATTTTCAGCCTGATTGTACACTTCAGGTGAAAATGTCAAAATCTTCAAAATGAGCAAAAGCACAATGAAATTAATGCTTGAATCATCTTCATTTTGCTAACATACACTAATGACAGCAAAAAGTTTGAGTCTACAACATTTAGTTAAGGTGTGAGAGCCAAAATGAACTTTTTATGGCTTTAAATGCATTTTCAGCCCTGATTGTACACTTCAGGTGAAAATGTCAAAATCTTCAAAATGAGCAAAAGCACAATGAAATTAATGCTTGAATCATCTTCATTTTGCAAAAATACACTAATGACAGCAAAAAGTTTGAGTCTACAACATTTAGTTAAGGTGTGAGAGCCAAAATGAACTTTTTATGGCTTTAAATGCATTTTCAGCCCGATTGTACACTTCAGGTGAAAATGTCAAAATCTTCAAAATGAGCAAAAGCACAATGAAATTAATGCTTGAATCATCTTCATTTGCTAACATACACTAATGACAGCAAAAAGTTTGAGTCTACAACATTTAGTTAAGGTGTGAGAGCCAAAATGAACTTTTTATGGCTTTAAATGCATTTTCAGCCTGATTGTACACTTCAGGTGAAAATGTCAAAATCTTCAAAATGAGCAAAAGCACAATGAAATTAATGCTTGAATCATCTTCATTTTGCTAACATACACTAATGACAGCAAAAGTTTGAGTCTACAACATTTAGTTAAGGTGTGAGAGCCAAAATGAACTTTTTATGGCTTTAAATGCATTTTCAGCCCGATTGTACACTTCAGGTGAAAATGTCAAAACCTTCAAAATGAGCAAAAGCACAATGAAATTAATGCTTGAATCATCTTCATTTTGCAAAAAATACACTAATGACAGCAAAAAGTTTGAGTCTACAACATTTAGTTAAGGTGTGAGAGCCAAAATGAACTTTTTATGGCTTTAAATGCATTTTCAGCCCGATTGTACACTTCAGGTGAAAATGTCAAAATCTTCAAAATGAGCAAAAGCACAATGAAATTAATGCTTGAATCATCTTCATTTTGCTAAAATACACTAATGACAGCAAAAAGTTTGAGTCTACAACATTTAGTTAAGGTGTGAGAGCCAAAATGAACTTTTTATGGCTTTAAATGCATTTTCAGCCTGATTGTACACTTCAGGTGAAAATGTCAAAATCTTCAAAATGAGCAAAAGCACAATGAAATTAATGCTTGAATCATCTTCATTTTGCTAAAATACACTAATGACAGCAAAAAGTTTGAGTCTACAACATTTAGTTAAGGTGTGAGAGCCAAAATGAACTTTTTATGGCTTTAAATGCATTTTCAGCCTGATTGTACACTTCAGGTGAAAATGTCAAAATCTTCAAAATGAGCAAAAGCACAATGAAATTAATGCTTGAATCATCTTCATTTTGCTAAATACACTAATGACAGCAAAAAGTTTGAGTCTACAACATTTAGTTAAGGTGTGAGAGCCAAAATGAACTTTTTATTGCTTTAAACGCGTTTTCAGCCCCTAATTGTACACTTCAGGTGAAAATGTCAAAATCTTCAAAATGAGCAAAGGCACAATGAAATTAATGCTTGAATCATCTTCATTTTGCTAAAATACACTAATGACAGCAAAAAGTTTGAGTTTACAACATTTAGTTAAGGTGTGAGAGCCAAAATGAACTTTTTATGGCTTTAAATGCATTTTCAGCCTGATTGTACACTTCAGGTGAAAATGTCAAAATCTTCAAAATGAGCAAAAGCACAATGAAATTAATGCTTGAATCATCTTCATTTTGCTAACATACACTAATGACAGCAAAAAGTTTGAGTCTACAACATTTAGTTAAGGTGTGAGAGCCAAAATGAACTTTTTATGGCTTTAAATGCATTTTCAGCCTGATTGTACACTTCAGGTGAAAATGTCAAATCTTCAAAATGAGCAAAAGCACAATGAAATTAATGCTTGAATCATCTTCATTTTGCTAACATACACTAATGACAGCAAAAAGTTTGAGTCTACAACATTTAGTTAAGGTGTGAGAGCCAAAATGAACTTTTTATTGCTTTAAACGCGTTTTCAGCCCCTAATTGTACACTTCAGGTGAAAATGTCAAAATCTTCAAAATGAGCAAAAGCACAATGAAATTAATGCTTGAATCATCTTCATTTTGCTAAAATACACTAATGACAGCAAAAAGTTTGAGTTTACAACATTTAGTTAAGGTGTGAGAGCCAAAATGAACTTTTTATGGCTTTAAATGCATTTTCAGCCTGATTGTACACTTCAGGTGAAAATGTCAAAATCTTCAAAATGAGCAAAAGCACAATGAAATTAATGCTTGAATCATCTTCATTTTGCTAACATACACTAATGACAGCAAAAAGTTTGAGTCTACAACATTTAGTTAAGGTGTGAGAGCCAAAATGAACTTTTTATGGCTTTAAATGCATTTTCAGCCTGATTGTACACTTCAGGTGAAATGTCAAAATCTTCAAAATGAGCAAAAGCACAATGAAATTAATGCTTGAATCATCTTCATTTTGCTAACATACACTAATGACAGCAAAAGTTTGAGTCTACAACATTTAGTTAAGGTGTGAGAGCCAAAATGAACTTTTTATTGCTTTAAACGCGTTTTCAGCCCCTAATTGTACACTTCAGGTGAAAATGTCAAAATCTTCAAAATGAGCAAAAGCACAATGAAATTAATGCTTGAATCATCTTCATTTTGCTAAAATACACTAATGACAGCAAAAAGTTTGAGTTTACAACATTTAGTTAAGGTGTGAGAGCCAAAATGAACTTTTTATGGCTTTAAATGCATTTTCAGCCTGATTGTACACTTCAGGTGAAAATGTCAAAATCTTCAAAATGAGCAAAAGCACAATGAAATTAATGCTTGAATCATCTTCATTTTGCTAACATACACTAATGACAGCAAAAAGTTTGAGTCTACAACATTTAGTTAAGGTGTGAGAGCCAAAATGAACTTTTTATGGCTTTAAATGCATTTTCAGCCTGATTGTACACTTCAGGTGAAAATGTCAAAATCTTCAAATGAGCAAAAGCACAATGAAATTAATGCTTGAATCATCTTCATTTTGCTAACATACACTAATGACAGCAAAAAGTTTGAGTCTACAACATTTAGTTAAGGTGTGAGAGCCAAAATGAACTTTTTATTGCTTTAAACGCGTTTTCAGCCCCTAATTGTACACTTCAGGTGAAAATGTCAAAATCTTCAAAATGAGCAAAAGCACAATGAAATTAATGCTTGAATCATCTTCATTTTGCTAAAATACACTAATGACAGCAAAAGTTTGAGTTTACAACATTTAGTTAAGGTGTGAGAGCCAAAATGAACTTTTTATGGCTTTAAATGCATTTTCAGCCTGATTGTACACTTCAGGTGAAAATGTCAAAATCTTCAAAATGAGCAAAAGCACAATGAAATTAATGCTTGAATCATCTTCATTTTGCTAACATACACTAATGACAGCAAAAAGTTTGAGTCTACAACATTTAGTTAAGGTGTGAGAGCCAAAATGAACTTTTTATGGCTTTAAATGCATTTTCAGCCTGATTGTACACTTCAGGTGAAAATGTCAAAATCTTCAAAATGAGCAAAAGCACAATGAAATTAATGCTTGAATCATCTTCATTTTGCTAACATACACTAATGACAGCAAAAAGTTTGAGTCTACAACATTTAGTTAAGGTGTGAGAGCCAAAATGAACTTTTTATTGCTTTAAACGCGTTTTCAGCCCCTAATTGTACACTTCAGGTGAAAATGTCAAAATCTTTAAAATGAGCAAAAGCACAATGAAATTAATGCTTGAATCATCTTCATTTTGCTAAAATACACTAATGACAGCAAAAAGTTTGAGTTTACAACATTTAGTTAAGGTGTGAGAGCCAAAATGAACTTTTTATGGCTTTAAATGCATTTTCAGCCTGATTGTACACTTCAGGTGAAAATGTCAAAATCTTCAAAATGAGCAAAAGCACAATGAAATTAATGCTTGAATCATCTTCATTTTGCTAACATACACTAATGACAGCAAAAAGTTTGAGTCTACAACATTTAGTTAAGGTGTGAGAGCCAAAATGAACTTTTTATGGCTTTAAATGCATTTTCAGCCTGATTGTACACTTCAGGTGAAAATGTCAAAATCTTCAAAATGAGCAAAAGCACAATGAAATTAATGCTTGAATCATCTTCATTTTGCTAAAATACACTAATGACAGCAAAAAGTTTGAGTCTACAACATTTAGTTAAGGTGTGAGAGCCAAAATGAACTTTTTATGGCTTTAAATGCATTTTCAGCCCGATTGTACACTTCAGGTGAAAATGTCAAAATCTTCAAAATGAGCAAAAGCACAATGAAATTAATGCTTGAATCATCTTCATTTTGCTAACATACACTAATGACAGCAAAAAGTTTGAGTCTACAACATTTAGTTAAGGTGTGAGAGCCAAAATGAACTTTTTATGGCTTTAAATGCATTTTCAGCCTGATTGTACACTTCAGGTGAAAATGTCAAAATCTTCAAAATGAGCAAAAGCACAATGAAATTAATGCTTGAATCATCTTCATTTTGCTAACATACACTAATGACAGCAAAAAGTTTGAGTCTACAACATTTAGTTAAGGTGTGAGAGCCAAAATGAACTTTTTATGGCTTTAAATGCATTTTCAGCCTGATTGTACACTTCAGGTGAAAATGTCAAAATCTTCAAAATGAGCAAAAGCACAATGAAATTAATGCTTGAATCATCTTCATTTTGCTAAAATACACTAATGACAGCAAAAAGTTTGAGTCTACAACATTTAGTTAAGGTGTGAGAGCCAAAATGAACTTTTTATGGCTTTAAATGCATTTTCAGCCTGATTGTACACTTCAGGTGAAAATGTCAAAATCTTCAAAATGAGCAAAAGCACAATGAAATTAATGCTTGAATCATCTTCATTTTGCTAACATACACTAATGACAGCAAAAAGTTTGAGTCTACAACATTTAGTTAAGGTGTGAGAGCCAAAATGAACTTTTTATGGCTTTAAATGCATTTTCAGCCCGATTGTACACTTCAGGTGAAAATGTCAAAATCTTCAAAATGAGCAAAAGCACAATGAAATTAATGCTTGAATCATCTTCATTTTGCAAAAATACACTAATGACAGCAAAAAGTTTGAGTCTACAACATTTAGTTAAGGTGTGAGAGCCAAAATGAACTTTTTATGGCTTTAAATGCATTTTCAGCCCGATTGTACACTTCAGGTGAAAATGTCAAAATCTTCAAAATGAGCAAAAGCACAATGAAATTAATGCTTGAATCATCTTCATTTTGCTAACATACACTAATGACAGCAAAAAGTTTGAGTCTACAACATTTAGTTAAGGTGTGAGAGCCAAAATGAACTTTTTATGGCTTTAAATGCATTTTCAGCCTGATTGTACACTTCAGGTGAAAATGTCAAAATCTTCAAAATGAGCAAAAGCACAATGAAATTAATGCTTGAATCATCTTCATTTTGCTAACATACACTAATGACAGCAAAAAGTTTGAGTCTACAACATTTAGTTAAGGTGTGAGAGCCAAAATGAACTTTTTATGGCTTTAAATGCATTTTCAGCCCGATTGTACACTTCAGGTGAAAATGTCAAAACCTTCAAAATGAGCAAAAGCACAATGAAATTAATGCTTGAATCATCTTCATTTTGCAAAAATACACTAATGACAGCAAAAAGTTTGAGTCTACAACATTTAGTTAAGGTGTGAGAGCCAAAATGAACTTTTTATGGCTTTAAATGCATTTTCAGCCCGATTGTACACTTCAGGTGAAAATGTCAAAATCTTCAAAATGAGCAAAAGCACAATGAAATTAATGCTTGAATCATCTTCATTTTGCTAAAATACACTAATGACAGCAAAAAGTTTGAGTCTACAACATTTAGTTAAGGTGTGAGAGCCAAAATGAACTTTTTATGGCTTTAAATGCATTTTCAGCCTGATTGTACACTTCAGGTGAAAATGTCAAAATCTTCAAAATGAGCAAAAGCACAATGAAATTAATGCTTGAATCATCTTCATTTTGCTAAAATACACTAATGACAGCAAAAAGTTTGAGTCTACAACATTTAGTTAAGGTGTGAGAGCCAAAATGAACTTTTTATGGCTTTAAATGCATTTTCAGCCTGATTGTACACTTCAGGTGAAAATGTCAAAATCTTCAAAATGAGCAAAAGCACAATGAAATTAATGCTTGAATCATCTTCATTTTGCTAACATACACTAATGACAGCAAAAAGTTTGAGTCTACAACATTTAGTTAAGGTGTGAGAGCCAAAATGAACTTTTTATTGCTTTAAACGCGTTTTCAGCCCCTAATTGTACACTTCAGGTGAAAATGTCAAAATCTTCAAAATGAGCAAAGGCACAATGAAATTAATGCTTGAATCATCTTCATTTTGCTAAAATACACTAATGACAGCAAAAAGTTTGAGTTTACAACATTTAGTTAAGGTGTGAGAGCCAAAATGAACTTTTTATGGCTTTAAATGCATTTTCAGCCTGATTGTACACTTCAGGTGAAAATGTCAAAATCTTCAAAATGAGCAAAAGCACAATGAAATTAATGCTTGAATCATCTTCATTTTGCTAACATACACTAATGACAGCAAAAAGTTTGAGTCTACAACATTTAGTTAAGGTGTGAGAGCCAAAATGAACTTTTTATGGCTTTAAATGCATTTTCAGCCTGATTGTACACTTCAGGTGAAAATGTCAAAATCTTCAAAATGAGCAAAAGCACAATGAAATTAATGCTTGAATCATCTTCATTTTGCTAACATACACTAATGACAGCAAAAAGTTTGAGTCTACAACATTTAGTTAAGGTGTGAGAGCCAAAATGAACTTTTATTGCTTTAAACGCGTTTTCAGCCCCTAATTGTACACTTCAGGTGAAAATGTCAAAATCTTTAAAATGAGCAAAAGCACAATGAAATTAATGCTTGAATCATCTTCATTTTGCTAAAATACACTAATGACAGCAAAAAGTTTGAGTTTACAACATTTAGTTAAGGTGTGAGAGCCAAAATGAACTTTTTATGGCTTTAAATGCATTTTCAGCCTGATTGTACACTTCAGGTGAAAATGTCAAAATCTTCAAAATGAGCAAAAGCACAATGAAATTAATGCTTGAATCATCTTCATTTTGCTAACATACACTAATGACAGCAAAAAGTTTGAGTCTACAACATTTAGTTAAGGTGTGAGAGCCAAAATGAACTTTTTATGGCTTTAAATGCATTTTCAGCCTGATTGTACACTTCAGGTGAAAATGTCAAAATCTTCAAAATGAGCAAAAGCACAATGAAATTAATGCTTGAATCATCTTCATTTTGCTAACATACACTAATGACAGCAAAAAGTTTGAGTCTACAACATTTAGTTAAGGTGTGAGAGCCAAAATGAACTTTTTATTGCTTTAAACGCGTTTTCAGCCCCTAATTGTACACTTCAGGTGAAAATGTCAAAATCTTCAAAATGAGCAAAAGCACAATGAAATTAATGCTTGAATCATCTTCATTTTGCTAAAATACACTAATGACAGCAAAAAGTTTGAGTTTACAACATTTAGTTAAGGTGTGAGAGCCAAAATGAACTTTTTATGGCTTTAAATGCATTTTCAGCCTGATTGTACACTTCAGGTGAAAATGTCAAAATCTTCAAAATGAGCAAAAGCACAATGAAATTAATGCTTGAATCATCTTCATTTTGCTAACATACACTAATGACAGCAAAAAGTTTGAGTCTACAACATTTAGTTAAGGTGTGAGAGCCAAAATGAACTTTTTATGGCTTTAAATGCATTTTCAGCCTGATTGTACACTTCAGGTGAAAATGTCAAAATCTTCAAAATGAGCAAAAGCACAATGAAATTAATGCTTGAATCATCTTCATTTTGCTAACATACACTAATGACAGCAAAAGTTTGAGTCTACAACATTTAGTTAAGGTGTGAGAGCCAAAATGAACTTTTTATTGCTTTAAACGCGTTTTCAGCCCCTAATTGTACACTTCAGGTGAAAATGTCAAAATCTTTAAAATGAGCAAAAGCACAATGAAATTAATGCTTGAATCATCTTCATTTTGCTAAAATACACTAATGACAGCAAAAAGTTTGAGTTTACAACATTTAGTTAAGGTGTGAGAGCCAAAATGAACTTTTTATGGCTTTAAATGCATTTTCAGCCTGATTGTACACTTCAGGTGAAAATGTCAAAATCTTCAAAATGAGCAAAAGCACAATGAAATTAATGCTTGAATCATCTTCATTTTGCTAACATACACTAATGACAGCAAAAAGTTTGAGTCTACAACATTTAGTTAAGGTGTGAGAGCCAAAATGAACTTTTTATGGCTTTAAATGCATTTTCAGCCTGATTGTACACTTCAGGTGAAAATGTCAAAATCTTCAAAATGAGCAAAAGCACAATGAAATTAATGCTTGAATCATCTTCATTTTGCTAACATACACTAATGACAGCAAAAGTTTGAGTCTACAACATTTAGTTAAGGTGTGAGAGCCAAAATGAACTTTTTATGGCTTTAAATGCATTTTCAGCCCGATTGTACACTTCAGGTGAAAATGTCAAAATCTTCAAAATGAGCAAAAGCACAATGAAATTAATGCTTGAATCATCTTCATTTTGCTAACATACACTAATGACAGCAAAAAGTTTGAGTCTACAACATTTAGTTAAGGTGTGAGAGCCAAAATGAACTTTTTATGGCTTTAAATGCATTTTCAGCCTGATTGTACAATCAGGCTGAAAATGTCATTAAATCCATAAAAAGTGCATTTTGGCTCTCACACCTGAACTAAATGTTGAACTCAACTTCATTTTGCTAACATACACTAATGACAGCAAAAGAAGATGATTCAAGCATTAAGTTCAGGTGTGGGCTTTTGCTCATTTGAAGATTTTGACATTTTCAGCCTGATTGTACACTTCAGGCTGAAAATGCATTTAAAGCCATAAAAAGTTCATTTTGGCTCTCACACCTTAACTAAATGTTGTAGACTCAAACTTTTTGCTGTCATTAGTGTATGTTAGCAAAATGAAGATGATTCAAGCATTAATTTCATTGTGCTTTTGCTCATTTTGAAGATTTTGACATTTTCACCTGAAGTGTACAATCGGGCTGAAAATGCATTTAAAGCCATAAAAAGTTCATTTTGGCTCTCACACCTTAACTAAATGTTGTAGACTCAAACTTTTTGCTGTCATTAGTGTATTTTAGCAAAATGAAGATGATTCAAGCATTAATTTCATTGTGCTTTTGCTCATTTTGAAGATTTTGACATTTTCACCTGAAGTGTACAATCAGGCTGAAAATGCATTTAAAGCCATAAAAAGTTCATTTTGGCTCTCACACCTTAACTAAATGTTGTAGACTCAAACTTTTTGCTGTCATTAGTGTATGTTAGCAAAATGAAGATGATTCAAGCATTAATTTCATTGTGCTTTTGCTCATTTTGAAGATTTTGACATTTTCACCTGAAGTGTACAATCAGGCTGAAAATGCATTTAAAGCCATAAAAAGTTCATTTTGGCTCTCACACCTTAACTAAATGTTGTAAACTCAAACTTTTTGCTGTCATTAGTGTATTTTAGCAAAATGAAGATGATTCAAGCATTAATTTCATTGTGCTTTTGCTCATTTTAAAGATTTTGACATTTTCACCTGAAGTGTACAATTAGGGGCTGAAAACGCGTTTAAAGCAATAAAAAGTTCATTTTGGCTCTCACACCTTAACTAAATGTTGTAGACTCAAACTTTTTGCTGTCATTAGTGTATGTTAGCAAAATGAAGATGATTCAAGCATTAATTTCATTGTGCTTTTGCTCATTTTGAAGATTTTGACATTTTCACCTGAAGTGTACAATCAGGCTGAAAATGCATTTAAAGCCATAAAAAGTTCATTTTGGCTCTCACACCTTAACTAAATGTTGTAGACTCAAACTTTTTGCTGTCATTAGTGTATGTTAGCAAAATGAAGATGATTCAAGCATTAATTTCATTGTGCTTTTGCTCATTTTGAAGATTTTGACATTTTCACCTGAAGTGTACAATCAGGCTGAAAATGCATTTAAAGCCATAAAAAGTTCATTTTGGCTCTCACACCTTAACTAAATGTTGTAAACTCAAACTTTTTGCTGTCATTAGTGTATTTTAGCAAAATGAAGATGATTCAAGCATTAATTTCATTGTGCTTTTGCTCATTTTGAAGATTTTGACATTTTCACCTGAAGTGTACAATTAGGGGCTGAAAACGCGTTTAAAGCAATAAAAAGTTCATTTTGGCTCTCACACCTTAACTAAATGTTGTAGACTCAAACTTTTTGCTGTCATTAGTGTATGTTAGCAAAATGAAGATGATTCAAGCATTAATTTCATTGTGCTTTTGCTCATTTGAAGATTTTGACATTTTCACCTGAAGTGTACAATCAGGCTGAAAATGCATTTAAAGCCATAAAAAGTTCATTTTGGCTCTCACACCTTAACTAAATGTTGTAGACTCAAACTTTTTGCTGTCATTAGTGTATGTTAGCAAAATGAAGATGATTCAAGCATTAATTTCATTGTGCTTTTGCTCATTTTGAAGATTTTGACATTTTCACCTGAAGTGTACAATCAGGCTGAAAATGCATTTAAAGCCATAAAAAGTTCATTTTGGCTCTCACACCTTAACTAAATGTTGTAAACTCAAACTTTTTGCTGTCATTAGTGTATTTTAGCAAAATGAAGATGATTCAAGCATTAATTTCATTGTGCTTTTGCTCATTTTAAAGATTTTGACATTTTCACCTGAAGTGTACAATTAGGGGCTGAAAACGCGTTTAAAGCAATAAAAAGTTCATTTTGGCTCTCACACCTTAACTAAATGTTGTAGACTCAAACTTTTTGCTGTCATTAGTGTATGTTAGCAAAATGAAGATGATTCAAGCATTAATTTCATTGTGCTTTTGCTCATTTTGAAGATTTTGACATTTTCACCTGAAGTGTACAATCAGGCTGAAAATGCATTTAAAGCCATAAAAAGTTCATTTTGGCTCTCACACCTTAACTAAATGTTGTAGACTCAAACTTTTTGCTGTCATTAGTGTATGTTAGCAAAATGAAGATGATTCAAGCATTAATTTCATTGTGCTTTTGCTCATTTTGAAGATTTTGACATTTTCACCTGAAGTGTACAATCAGGCTGAAAATGCATTTAAAGCCATAAAAAGTTCATTTTGGCTCTCACACCTTAACTAAATGTTGTAAACTCAAACTTTTTGCTGTCATTAGTGTATTTTAGCAAAATGAAGATGATTCAAGCATTAATTTCATTGTGCCTTTGCTCATTTTGAAGATTTTGACATTTTCACCTGAAGTGTACAATTAGGGGCTGAAAACGCGTTTAAAGCAATAAAAAGTTCATTTTGGCTCTCACACCTTAACTAAATGTTGTAGACTCAAACTTTTTGCTGTCATTAGTGTATGTTAGCAAAATGAAGATGATTCAAGCATTAATTTCATTGTGCTTTTGCTCATTTTGAAGATTTTGACATTTTCACCTGAAGTGTACAATCAGGCTGAAAATGCATTTAAAGCCATAAAAAGTTCATTTTGGCTCTCACACCTTAACTAAATGTTGTAGACTCAAACTTTTTGCTGTCATTAGTGTATTTTAGCAAAATGAAGATGATTCAAGCATTAATTTCATTGTGCTTTTGCTCATTTTGAAGATTTTGACATTTTCACCTGAAGTGTACAATCAGGCTGAAAATGCATTTAAAGCCATAAAAAGTTCATTTTGGCTCTCACACCTTAACTAAATGTTGTAGACTCAAACTTTTTGCTGTCATTAGTGTATTTTAGCAAAATGAAGATGATTCAAGCATTAATTTCATTGTGCTTTTGCTCATTTTGAAGATTTTGACATTTTCACCTGAAGTGTACAATCGGGCTGAAAATGCATTTAAAGCCATAAAAAGTTCATTTTGGCTCTCACACCTTAACTAAATGTTGTAGACTCAAACTTTTTGCTGTCATTAGTGTATTTTTGCAAAATGAAGATGATTCAAGCATTAATTTCATTGTGCTTTTGCTCATTTTGAAGGTTTTGACATTTTCACCTGAAGTGTACAATCGGGCTGAAAATGCATTTAAAGCCATAAAAAGTTCATTTTGGCTCTCACACCTTAACTAAATGTTGTAGACTCAAACTTTTTGCTGTCATTAGTGTATGTTAGCAAAATGAAGATGATTCAAGCATTAATTTCATTGTGCTTTTGCTCATTTTGAAGATTTTGACATTTTCACCTGAAGTGTACAATCAGGCTGAAAATGCATTTAAAGCCATAAAAAGTTCATTTTGGCTCTCACACCTTAACTAAATGTTGTAGACTCAAACTTTTTGCTGTCATTAGTGTATGTTAGCAAAATGAAGATGATTCAAGCATTAATTTCATTGTGCTTTTGCTCATTTTGAAGATTTTGACATTTTCACCTGAAGTGTACAATCGGGCTGAAAATGCATTTAAAGCCATAAAAAGTTCATTTTGGCTCTCACACCTTAACTAAATGTTGTAGACTCAAACTTTTTGCTGTCATTAGTGTATTTTTGCAAAATGAAGATGATTCAAGCATTAATTTCATTGTGCTTTTGCTCATTTTGAAGATTTTGACATTTTCACCTGAAGTGTACAATCGGGCTGAAAATGCATTTAAAGCCATAAAAAGTTCATTTTGGCTCTCACACCTTAACTAAATGTTGTAGACTCAAACTTTTTGCTGTCATTAGTGTATGTTAGCAAAATGAAGATGATTCAAGCATTAATTTCATTGTGCTTTTGCTCATTTTGAAGATTTTGACATTTTCACCTGAAGTGTACAATCAGGCTGAAAATGCATTTAAAGCCATAAAAAGTTCATTTTGGCTCTCACACCTTAACTAAATGTTGTAGACTCAAACTTTTTGCTGTCATTAGTGTATTTTAGCAAATGAAGATGATTCAAGCATTAATTTCATTGTGCTTTTGCTCATTTTGAAGATTTTGACATTTTCACCTGAAGTGTACAATCAGGCTGAAAATGCATTTAAAGCCATAAAAAGTTCATTTTGGCTCTCACACCTTAACTAAATGTTGTAGACTCAAACTTTTTGCTGTCATTAGTGTATGTTAGCAAAATGAAGATGATTCAAGCATTAATTTCATTGTGCTTTTGCTCATTTTGAAGATTTTGACATTTTCACCTGAAGTGTACAATCAGGCTGAAAATGCATTTAAAGCCATAAAAAGTTCATTTTGGCTCTCACACCTTAACTAAATGTTGTAGACTCAAACTTTTTGCTGTCATTAGTGTATGTTAGCAAAATGAAGATGATTCAAGCATTAATTTCATTGTGCTTTTGCTCATTTTGAAGATTTTGACATTTTCACCTGAAGTGTACAATCGGGCTGAAAATGCATTTAAAGCCATAAAAAGTTCATTTTGGCTCTCACACCTTAACTAAATGTTGTAGACTCAAACTTTTTGCTGTCATTAGTGTATTTTAGCAAAATGAAGATGATTCAAGCATTAATTTCATTGTGCTTTTGCTCATTTTGAAGATTTTGACATTTTCACCTGAAGTGTACAATCAGGCTGAAAATGCATTTAAAGCCATAAAAAGTTCATTTTGGCTCTCACACCTTAACTAAATGTTGTAGACTCAAACTTTTTGCTGTCATTAGTGTATGTTAGCAAAATGAAGATGATTCAAGCATTAATTTCATTGTGCTTTTGCTCATTTTGAAGATTTTGACATTTTCACCTGAAGTGTACAATCAGGCTGAAAATGCATTTAAAGCCATAAAAAGTTCATTTTGGCTCTCACACCTTAACTAAATGTTGTAACTCAAACTTTTTGCTGTCATTAGTGTATTTTAGCAAAATGAAGATGATTCAAGCATTAATTTCATTGTGCTTTTGCTCATTTTAAAGATTTTGACATTTTCACCTGAAGTGTACAATTAGGGGCTGAAAACGCGTTTAAAGCAATAAAAAGTTCATTTTGGCTCTCACACCTTAACTAAATGTTGTAGACTCAAACTTTTTGCTGTCATTAGTGTATGTTAGCAAAATGAAGATGATTCAAGCATTAATTTCATTGTGCTTTTGCTCATTTTGAAGATTTTGACATTTTCACCTGAAGTGTACAATCAGGCTGAAAATGCATTTAAAGCCATAAAAAGTTCATTTTGGCTCTCACACCTTAACTAAATGTTGTAGACTCAAACTTTTTGCTGTCATTAGTGTATGTTAGCAAAATGAAGATGATTCAAGCATTAATTTCATTGTGCTTTTGCTCATTTTGAAGATTTTGACATTTTCACCTGAAGTGTACAATCAGGCTGAAAATGCATTTAAAGCCATAAAAAGTTCATTTTGGCTCTCACACCTTAACTAAATGTTGTAAACTCAAACTTTTTGCTGTCATTAGTGTATTTTAGCAAAATGAAGATGATTCAAGCATTAATTTCATTGTGCTTTTGCTCATTTTGAAGATTTTGACATTTTCACCTGAAGTGTACAATTAGGGGCTGAAAACGCGTTTAAAGCAATAAAAAGTTCATTTTGGCTCTCACACCTTAACTAAATGTTGTAGACTCAAACTTTTTGCTGTCATTAGTGTATGTTAGCAAAATGAAGATGATTCAAGCATTAATTTCATTGTGCTTTTGCTCATTTTGAAGATTTTGACATTTTCACCTGAAGTGTACAATCAGGCTGAAAATGCATTTAAAGCCATAAAAAGTTCATTTTGGCTCTCACACCTTAACTAAATGTTGTAGACTCAAACTTTTTGCTGTCATTAGTGTATGTTAGCAAAATGAAGATGATTCAAGCATTAATTTCATTGTGCTTTTGCTCATTTTGAAGATTTTGACATTTTCACCTGAAGTGTACAATCAGGCTGAAAATGCATTTAAAGCCATAAAAAGTTCATTTTGCTCTCACACCTTAACTAAATGTTGTAAACTCAAACTTTTTGCTGTCATTAGTGTATTTTAGCAAAATGAGATGATTCAAGCATTAATTTCATTGTGCTTTTGCTCATTTTGAAGATTTTGACATTTTCACCTGAAGTGTACAATTAGGGGCTGAAAACGCGTTTAAAGCAATAAAAAGTTCATTTTGGCTCTCACACCTTAACTAAATGTTGTAGACTCAAACTTTTTGCTGTCATTAGTGTATGTTAGCAAAATGAAGATGATTCAAGCATTAATTTCATTGTGCTTTTGCTCATTTTGAAGATTTTGACATTTTCACCTGAAGTGTACAATCAGGCTGAAAATGCATTTAAAGCCATAAAAAGTTCATTTTGGCTCTCACACCTTAACTAAATGTTGTAGACTCAAACTTTTTGCTGTCATTAGTGTATGTTAGCAAAATGAAGATGATTCAAGCATTAATTTCATTGTGCTTTTGCTCATTTTGAAGATTTTGACATTTTCACCTGAAGTGTACAATCAGGCTGAAAATGCATTTAAAGCCATAAAAAGTTCATTTTGGCTCTCACACCTTAACTAAATGTTGTAACTCAAACTTTTTGCTGTCATTAGTGTATTTTAGCAAAATGAAGATGATTCAAGCATTAATTTCATTGTGCTTTTGCTCATTTTGAAGATTTTGACATTTTCACCTGAAGTGTACAATTAGGGGCTGAAAACGCGTTTAAAGCAATAAAAAGTTCATTTTGGCTCTCACACCTTAACTAAATGTTGTAGACTCAAACTTTTTGCTGTCATTAGTGTATGTTAGCAAAATGAAGATGATTCAAGCATTAATTTCATTGTGCTTTTGCTCATTTTGAAGATTTTGACATTTTCACCTGAAGTGTACAATCAGGCTGAAAATGCATTTAAAGCCATAAAAAGTTCATTTTGGCTCTCACACCTTAACTAAATGTTGTAGACTCAAACTTTTTGCTGTCATTAGTGTATGTTAGCAAAATGAAGATGATTCAAGCATTAATTTCATTGTGCTTTTGCTCATTTTGAAGATTTTGACATTTTCACCTGAAGTGTACAATCAGGCTGAAAATGCATTTAAAGCCATAAAAAGTTCATTTTGGCTCTCACACCTTAACTAAATGTTGTAAACTCAAACTTTTTGCTGTCATTAGTGTATTTTAGCAAAATGAAGATGATTCAAGCATTAATTTCATTGTGCCTTTGCTCATTTTGAAGATTTTGACATTTTCACCTGAAGTGTACAATAGGGCTGAAAACGCGTTTAAAGCAATAAAAAGTTCATTTTGGCTCTCACACCTTAACTAAATGTTGTAGACTCAAACTTTTTGCTGTCATTAGTGTATGTTAGCAAAATGAAGATGATTCAAGCATTAATTTCATTGTGCTTTTGCTCATTTTGAAGATTTTGACATTTTCACCTGAAGTGTACAATCAGGCTGAAAATGCATTTAAAGCCATAAAAAGTTCATTTTGGCTCTCACACCTTAACTAAATGTTGTAGACTCAAACTTTTTGCTGTCATTAGTGTATTTTAGCAAAATGAAGATGATTCAAGCATTAATTTCATTGTGCTTTTGCTCATTTTGAAGATTTTGACATTTTCACCTGAAGTGTACAATCAGGCTGAAAATGCATTTAAAGCCATAAAAAGTTCATTTTGGCTCTCACACCTTAACTAAATGTTGTAGACTCAAACTTTTTGCTGTCATTAGTGTATTTTAGCAAAATGAAGATGATTCAAGCATTAATTTCATTGTGCTTTTGCTCATTTTGAAGATTTTGACATTTTCACCTGAAGTGTACAATCGGGCTGAAAATGCATTTAAAGCCATAAAAAGTTCATTTTGGCTCTCACACCTTAACTAAATGTTGTAGACTCAAACTTTTTGCTGTCATTAGTGTATTTTTGCAAAATGAAGATGATTCAAGCATTAATTTCATTGTGCTTTTGCTCATTTTGAAGGTTTTGACATTTTCACCTGAAGTGTACAATCGGGCTGAAAATGCATTTAAAGCCATAAAAAGTTCATTTTGGCTCTCACACCTTAACTAAATGTTGTAGACTCAAACTTTTTGCTGTCATTAGTGTATGTTAGCAAAATGAAGATGATTCAAGCATTAATTTCATTGTGCTTTTGCTCATTTTGAAGATTTTGACATTTTCACCTGAAGTGTACAATCAGGCTGAAAATGCATTTAAAGCCATAAAAAGTTCATTTTGGCTCTCACACCTTAACTAAATGTTGTAGACTCAAACTTTTTGCTGTCATTAGTGTATGTTAGCAAAATGAAGATGATTCAAGCATTAATTTCATTGTGCTTTTGCTCATTTTGAAGATTTTGACATTTTCACCTGAAGTGTACAATCGGGCTGAAAATGCATTTAAAGCCATAAAAAGTTCATTTTGGCTCTCACACCTTAACTAAATGTTGTAGACTCAAACTTTTTGCTGTCATTAGTGTATTTTAGCAAAATGAAGATGATTCAAGCATTAATTTCATTGTGCTTTTGCTCATTTTGAAGATTTTGACATTTTCACCTGAAGTGTACAATCGGGCTGAAAATGCATTTAAAGCCATAAAAAGTTCATTTTGGCTCTCACACCTTAACTAAATGTTGTAGACTCAAACTTTTTGCTGTCATTAGTGTATGTTAGCAAAATGAAGATGATTCAAGCATTAATTTCATTGTGCTTTTGCTCATTTTGAAGATTTTGACATTTTCACCTGAAGTGTACAATCAGGCTGAAAATGCATTTAAAGCCATAAAAAGTTCATTTTGGCTCTCACACCTTAACTAAATGTTGTAGACTCAAACTTTTTGCTGTCATTAGTGTATTTTAGCAAAATGAAGATGATTCAAGCATTAATTTCATTGTGCTTTTGCTCATTTTGAAGATTTTGACATTTTCACCTGAAGTGTACAATCAGGCTGAAAATGCATTTAAAGCCATAAAAAGTTCATTTTGGCTCTCACACCTTAACTAAATGTTGTAGACTCAAACTTTTTGCTGTCATTAGTGTATGTTAGCAAAATGAAGATGATTCAAGCATTAATTTCATTGTGCTTTTGCTCATTTTGAAGATTTTGACATTTTCACCTGAAGTGTACAATCAGGCTGAAAATGCATTTAAAGCCATAAAAAGTTCATTTTGGCTCTCACACCTTAACTAAATGTTGTAGACTCAAACTTTTTGCTGTCATTAGTGTATGTTAGCAAAATGAAGATGATTCAAGCATTAATTTCATTGTGCTTTTGCTCATTTTGAAGATTTTGACATTTTCACCTGAAGTGTACAATCGGGCTGAAAATGCATTTAAAGCCATAAAAAGTTCATTTTGGCTCTCACACCTTAACTAAATGTTGTAGACTCAAACTTTTTGCTGTCATTAGTGTATTTTAGCAAAATGAAGATGATTCAAGCATTAATTTCATTGTGCTTTTGCTCATTTTGAAGATTTTGACATTTTCACCTGAAGTGTACAATCAGGCTGAAAATGCATTTAAAGCCATAAAAAGTTCATTTTGGCTCTCACACCTTAACTAAATGTTGTAGACTCAAACTTTTTGCTGTCATTAGTGTATGTTAGCAAAATGAAGATGATTCAAGCATTAATTTCATTGTGCTTTTGCTCATTTTGAAGATTTTGACATTTTCACCTGAAGTGTACAATCAGGCTGAAAATGCATTTAAAGCCATAAAAAGTTCATTTTGGCTCTCACACCTTAACTAAATGTTGTAAACTCAAACTTTTTGCTGTCATTAGTGTATTTTAGCAAAATGAAGATGATTCAAGCATTAATTTCATTGTGCTTTTGCTCATTTTAAAGATTTTGACATTTTCACCTGAAGTGTACAATTAGGGGCTGAAAACGCGTTTAAAGCAATAAAAAGTTCATTTTGGCTCTCACACCTTAACTAAATGTTGTAGACTCAAACTTTTTGCTGTCATTAGTGTATGTTAGCAAAATGAAGATGATTCAAGCATTAATTTCATTGTGCTTTTGCTCATTTTGAAGATTTTGACATTTTCACCTGAAGTGTACAATCAGGCTGAAAATGCATTTAAAGCCATAAAAAGTTCATTTTGGCTCTCACACCTTAACTAAATGTTGTAGACTCAAACTTTTTGCTGTCATTAGTGTATGTTAGCAAAATGAAGATGATTCAAGCATTAATTTCATTGTGCTTTTGCTCATTTTGAAGATTTTGACATTTTCACCTGAAGTGTACAATCAGGCTGAAAATGCATTTAAAGCCATAAAAAGTTCATTTTGGCTCTCACACCTTAACTAAATGTTGTAAACTCAAACTTTTTGCTGTCATTAGTGTATTTTAGCAAAATGAAGATGATTCAAGCATTAATTTCATTGTGCTTTTGCTCATTTTGAAGATTTTGACATTTTCACCTGAAGTGTACAATTAGGGGCTGAAAACGCGTTTAAAGCAATAAAAAGTTCATTTTGGCTCTCACACCTTAACTAAATGTTGTAGACTCAAACTTTTTGCTGTCATTAGTGTATGTTAGCAAAATGAAGATGATTCAAGCATTAATTTCATTGTGCTTTTGCTCATTTTGAAGATTTTGACATTTTCACCTGAAGTGTACAATCAGGCTGAAAATGCATTTAAAGCCATAAAAAGTTCATTTTGGCTCTCACACCTTAACTAAATGTTGTAGACTCAAACTTTTTGCTGTCATTAGTGTATTTTAGCAAAATGAAGATGATTCAAGCATTAATTTCATTGTGCTTTTGCTCATTTTGAAGATTTTGACATTTTCACCTGAAGTGTACAATCAGGCTGAAAATGCATTTAAAGCCATAAAAAGTTCATTTTGGCTCTCACACCTTAACTAAATGTTGTAGACTCAAACTTTTTGCTGTCATTAGTGTATTTTAGCAAAATGAAGATGATTCAAGCATTAATTTCATTGTGCTTTTGCTCATTTTGAAGATTTTGACATTTTCACCTGAAGTGTACAATTAGGGGCTGAAAACGCGTTTAAAGCAATAAAAAGTTCATTTTGGCTCTCACACCTTAACTAAATGTTGTAGACTCAAACTTTTTGCTGTCATTAGTGTATTTTAGCAAAATGAAGATGATTCAAGCATTAATTTCATTGTGCTTTTGCTCATTTTGAAGATTTTGACATTTTCACCTGAAGTGTACAATCGGGCTGAAAATGCATTTAAAGCCATAAAAAGTTCATTTTGGCTCTCACACCTTAACTAAATGTTGTAGACTCAAACTTTTTGCTGTCATTAGTGTATTTTAGCAAAATGAAGATGATTCAAGCATTAATTTCATTGTGCTTTTGCTCATTTTGAAGATTTTGACATTTTCACCTGAAGTGTACAATCAGGCTGAAAATGCATTTAAAGCCATAAAAAGTTCATTTTGGCTCTCACACCTTAACTAAATGTTGTAGACTCAAACTTTTTGCTGTCATTAGTGTATTTTAGCAAAATGAAGATGATTCAAGCATTAATTTCATTGTGCTTTTGCTCATTTTGAAGATTTTGACATTTTCACCTGAAGTGTACAATCAGGCTGAAAATGCATTTAAAGCCATAAAAAGTTCATTTTGGCTCTCACACCTTAACTAAATGTTGTAGACTCAAACTTTTTGCTGTCATTAGTGTATTTTAGCAAAATGAAGATGATTCAAGCATTAATTTCATTGTGCTTTTGCTCATTTTGAAGATTTTGACATTTTCACCTGAAGTGTACAATCGGGCTGAAAATGCATTTAAAGCCATAAAAAGTTCATTTTGGCTCTCACACCTTAACTAAATGTTGTAGACTCAAACTTTTTGCTGTCATTAGTGTATTTTTGCAAAATGAAGATGATTCAAGCATTAATTTCATTGTGCTTTTGCTCATTTTGAAGATTTTGACATTTTCACCTGAAGTGTACAATCGGGCTGAAAATGCATTTAAAGCCATAAAAAGTTCATTTTGGCTCTCACACCTTAACTAAATGTTGTAGACTCAAACTTTTTGCTGTCATTAGTGTATGTTAGCAAAATGAAGATGATTCAAGCATTAATTTCATTGTGCTTTTGCTCATTTTGAAGATTTTGACATTTTCACCTGAAGTGTACAATCAGGCTGAAAATGCATTTAAAGCCATAAAAAGTTCATTTTGGCTCTCACACCTTAACTAAATGTTGTAGACTCAAACTTTTTGCTGTCATTAGTGTATGTTAGCAAAATGAAGATGATTCAAGCATTAATTTCATTGTGCTTTTGCTCATTTTGAAGATTTTGACATTTTCACCTGAAGTGTACAATCGGGCTGAAAATGCATTTAAAGCCATAAAAAGTTCATTTTGGCTCTCACACCTTAACTAAATGTTGTAGACTCAAACTTTTTGCTGTCATTAGTGTATTTTTGCAAAATGAAGATGATTCAAGCATTAATTTCATTGTGCTTTTGCTCATTTTGAAGATTTTGACATTTTCACCTGAAGTGTACAATCGGGCTGAAAATGCATTTAAAGCCATAAAAAGTTCATTTTGGCTCTCACACCTTAACTAAATGTTGTAGACTCAAACTTTTTGCTGTCATTAGTGTATGTTAGCAAAATGAAGATGATTCAAGCATTAATTTCATTGTGCTTTTGCTCATTTTGAAGATTTTGACATTTTCACCTGAAGTGTACAATCAGGCTGAAAATGCATTTAAAGCAATAAAAAGTTCATTTTGGCTCTCACACCTTAACTAAATGTTGTAGACTCAAACTTTTTGCTGTCATTAGTGTATGTTAGCAAAATGAAGATGATTCAAGCATTAATTTCATTGTGCTTTTGCTCATTTTGAAGATTTTGACATTTTCACCTGAAGTGTACAATCAGGCTGAAAATGCATTTAAAGCCATAAAAAGTTCATTTTGGCTCTCACACCTTAACTAAATGTTGTAGACTCAAACTTTTTGCTGTCATTAGTGTATGTTAGCAAAATGAAGATGATTCAAGCATTAATTTCATTGTGCTTTTGCTCATTTTGAAGATTTTGACATTTTCACCTGAAGTGTACAATCAGGCTGAAAATGCATTTAAAGCCATAAAAAGTTCATTTTGGCTCTCACACCTTAACTAAATGTTGTAAACTCAAACTTTTTGCTGTCATTAGTGTATTTTAGCAAAATGAAGATGATTCAAGCATTAATTTCATTGTGCTTTTGCTCATTTTGAAGATTTTGACATTTTCACCTGAAGTGTACAATTAGGGGCTGAAAACGCGTTTAAAGCAATAAAAAGTTCATTTTGGCTCTCACACCTTAACTAAATGTTGTAGACTCAAACTTTTTGCTGTCATTAGTGTATGTTAGCAAAATGAAGATGATTCAAGCATTAATTTCATTGTGCTTTTGCTCATTTTGAAGATTTTGACATTTTCACCTGAAGTGTACAATCAGGCTGAAAATGCATTTAAAGCCATAAAAAGTTCATTTTGGCTCTCACACCTTAACTAAATGTTGTAGACTCAAACTTTTTGCTGTCATTAGTGTATTTTAGCAAAATGAAGATGATTCAAGCATTAATTTCATTGTGCTTTTGCTCATTTTGAAGATTTTGACATTTTCACCTGAAGTGTACAATCAGGCTGAAAATGCATTTAAAGCCATAAAAAGTTCATTTTGGCTCTCACACCTTAACTAAATGTTGTAGACTCAAACTTTTTGCTGTCATTAGTGTATTTTAGCAAAATGAAGATGATTCAAGCATTAATTTCATTGTGCTTTTGCTCATTTTGAAGATTTTGACATTTTCACCTGAAGTGTACAATTAGGGGCTGAAAACGCGTTTAAAGCAATAAAAAGTTCATTTTGGCTCTCACACCTTAACTAAATGTTGTAGACTCAAACTTTTTGCTGTCATTAGTGTATTTTAGCAAAATGAAGATGATTCAAGCATTAATTTCATTGTGCTTTTGCTCATTTTGAAGATTTTGACATTTTCACCTGAAGTGTACAATCGGGCTGAAAATGCATTTAAAGCCATAAAAAGTTCATTTTGGCTCTCACACCTTAACTAAATGTTGTAGACTCAAACTTTTTGCTGTCATTAGTGTATTTTAGCAAAATGAAGATGATTCAAGCATTAATTTCATTGTGCTTTTGCTCATTTTGAAGATTTTGACATTTTCACCTGAAGTGTACAATCAGGCTGAAAATGCATTTAAAGCCATAAAAAGTTCATTTTGGCTCTCACACCTTAACTAAATGTTGTAGACTCAAACTTTTTGCTGTCATTAGTGTATTTTAGCAAAATGAAGATGATTCAAGCATTAATTTCATTGTGCTTTTGCTCATTTTGAAGATTTTGACATTTTCACCTGAAGTGTACAATCAGGCTGAAAATGCATTTAAAGCCATAAAAAGTTCATTTTGGCTCTCACACCTTAACTAAATGTTGTAGACTCAAACTTTTTGCTGTCATTAGTGTATTTTAGCAAAATGAAGATGATTCAAGCATTAATTTCATTGTGCTTTTGCTCATTTTGAAGATTTTGACATTTTCACCTGAAGTGTACAATCGGGCTGAAAATGCATTTAAAGCCATAAAAAGTTCATTTTGGCTCTCACACCTTAACTAAATGTTGTAGACTCAAACTTTTTGCTGTCATTAGTGTATTTTTGCAAAATGAAGATGATTCAAGCATTAATTTCATTGTGCTTTTGCTCATTTTGAAGATTTTGACATTTTCACCTGAAGTGTACAATCGGGCTGAAAATGCATTTAAAGCCATAAAAAGTTCATTTTGGCTCTCACACCTTAACTAAATGTTGTAGACTCAAACTTTTTGCTGTCATTAGTGTATGTTAGCAAAATGAAGATGATTCAAGCATTAATTTCATTGTGCTTTTGCTCATTTTGAAGATTTTGACATTTTCACCTGAAGTGTACAATCAGGCTGAAAATGCATTTAAAGCCATAAAAAGTTCATTTTGGCTCTCACACCTTAACTAAATGTTGTAGACTCAAACTTTTTGCTGTCATTAGTGTATGTTAGCAAAATGAAGATGATTCAAGCATTAATTTCATTGTGCTTTTGCTCATTTTGAAGATTTTGACATTTTCACCTGAAGTGTACAATCGGGCTGAAAATGCATTTAAAGCCATAAAAAGTTCATTTTGGCTCTCACACCTTAACTAAATGTTGTAGACTCAAACTTTTTGCTGTCATTAGTGTATTTTTGCAAAATGAAGATGATTCAAGCATTAATTTCATTGTGCTTTTGCTCATTTTGAAGATTTTGACATTTTCACCTGAAGTGTACAATCGGGCTGAAAATGCATTTAAAGCCATAAAAAGTTCATTTTGGCTCTCACACCTTAACTAAATGTTGTAGACTCAAACTTTTTGCTGTCATTAGTGTATGTTAGCAAAATGAAGATGATTCAAGCATTAATTTCATTGTGCTTTTGCTCATTTTGAAGATTTTGACATTTTCACCTGAAGTGTACAATCAGGCTGAAAATGCATTTAAAGCCATAAAAAGTTCATTTTGGCTCTCACACCTTAACTAAATGTTGTAGACTCAAACTTTTTGCTGTCATTAGTGTATTTTAGCAAAATGAAGATGATTCAAGCATTAATTTCATTGTGCTTTTGCTCATTTTGAAGATTTTGACATTTTCACCTGAAGTGTACAATCGGGCTGAAAATGCATTTAAAGCCATAAAAAGTTCATTTTGGCTCTCACACCTTAACTAAATGTTGTAGACTCAAAGTTTTTGCTGTCATTAGTGTATTTTAGCAAAATGAAGATGATTCAAGCATTAATTTCATTGTGCTTTTGCTCATTTTGAAGATTTTGACATTTTCACCTGAAGTGTACAATCGGGCTGAAAATGCATTTAAAGCCATAAAAAGTTCATTTTGGCTCTCACACCTTAACTAAATGTTGTAGACTCAAACTTTTTGCTGTCATTAGTGTATTTTAGCAAAATGAAGATGATTCAAGCATTAATTTCATTGTGCTTTTGCTCATTTTGAAGATTTTGACATTTTCACCTGAAGTGTACAATCGGGCTGAAAATGCATTTAAAGCCATAAAAAGTTCATTTTGGCTCTCACACCTTAACTAAATGTTGTAGACTCAAACTTTTTGCTGTCATTAGTGTATGTTAGAAAAATGAAGATGATTCAAGCATTAATTTCATTGTGCTTTTGCTCATTTTGAAGATTTTGACATTTTCACCTGAAGTGTACAATCAGGCTGAAAATGCATTTAAAGCCATAAAAAGTTCATTTTGGCTCTCACACCTTAACTAAATGTTGTAGACTCAAACTTTTTGCTGTCATTAGTGTATTTTAGCAAAATGAAGATGATTCAAGCATTAATTTCATTGTGCTTTTGCTCATTTTGAAGATTTTGACATTTTCACCTGAAGTGTACAATCAGGCTGAAAATGCATTTAAAGCCATAAAAAGTTCATTTTGGCTCTCACACCTTAACTAAATGTTGTAGACTCAAACTTTTTGCTGTCATTAGTGTATTTTAGCAAAATGAAGATGATTCAAGCATTAATTTCATTGTGCTTTTGCTCATTTTGAAGATTTTGACATTTTCACCTGAAGTGTACAATCAGGCTGAAAATGCATTTAAAGCCATAAAAAGTTCATTTTGGCTCTCACACCTTAACTAAATGTTGTAAACTCAAACTTTTTGCTGTCATTAGTGTATTTTAGCAAAATGAAGATGATTCAAGCATTAATTTCATTGTGCTTTTGCTCATTTTGAAGATTTTGACATTTTCACCTGAAGTGTACAATTAGGGGCTGAAAACGCGTTTAAAGCAATAAAAAGTTCATTTTGGCTCTCACACCTTAACTAAATGTTGTAGACTCAAACTTTTTGCTGTCATTAGTGTATGTTAGCAAAATGAAGATGATTCAAGCATTAATTTCATTGTGCTTTTGCTCATTTTGAAGATTTTGACATTTTCACCTGAAGTGTACAATCAGGCTGAAAATGCATTTAAAGCCATAAAAAGTTCATTTTGGCTCTCACACCTTAACTAAATGTTGTAGACTCAAACTTTTTGCTGTCATTAGTGTATTTTAGCAAAATGAAGATGATTCAAGCATTAATTTCATTGTGCTTTTGCTCATTTTGAAGATTTTGACATTTTCACCTGAAGTGTACAATCAGGCTGAAAATGCATTTAAAGCCATAAAAAGTTCATTTTGGCTCTCACACCTTAACTAAATGTTGTAGACTCAAACTTTTTGCTGTCATTAGTGTATTTTAGCAAAATGAAGATGATTCAAGCATTAATTTCATTGTGCTTTTGCTCATTTTGAAGATTTTGACATTTTCACCTGAAGTGTACAATTAGGGGCTGAAAACGCGTTTAAAGCAATAAAAAGTTCATTTTGGCTCTCACACCTTAACTAAATGTTGTAGACTCAAACTTTTTGCTGTCATTAGTGTATTTTAGCAAAATGAAGATGATTCAAGCATTAATTTCATTGTGCTTTTGCTCATTTTGAAGATTTTGACATTTTCACCTGAAGTGTACAATCGGGCTGAAAATGCATTTAAAGCCATAAAAAGTTCATTTTGGCTCTCACACCTTAACTAAATGTTGTAGACTCAAACTTTTTGCTGTCATTAGTGTATTTTAGCAAAATGAAGATGATTCAAGCATTAATTTCATTGTGCTTTTGCTCATTTTGAAGATTTTGACATTTTCACCTGAAGTGTACAATTAGGGGCTGAAAACGCGTTTAAAGCCATAAAAAGTTCATTTTGGCTCTCACACCTTAACTAAATGTTGTAGACTCAAACTTTTTGCTGTCATTAGTGTATGTTAGCAAAATGAAGATGATTCAAGCTTTAATTTCATTGTGCTTTTGCTCATTTTGAAGATTTTGACATTTTCACCTGAAGTGTACAATCAGGCTGAAAATGCATTTAAAGCCATAAAAAGTTCATTTTGGCTCTCACACCTTAACTAAATGTTGTAGACTCAAACTTTTTGCTGTCATTAGTGTATTTTAGCAAAATGAAGATGATTCAAGCATTAATTTCATTGTGCTTTTGCTCATTTTGAAGATTTTGACATTTTCACCTGAAGTGTACAATCGGGCTGAAAATGCATTTAAAGCCATAAAAAATTCATTTTGGCTCTCACACCTTAACTAAATGTTGTAGACTCAAACTTTTTGCTGTCATTAGTGTATTTTAGCAAAATGAAGATGATTCAAGCATTAATTTCATTGTGCTTTTGCTCATTTTGAAGATTTTGACATTTTCACCTGAAGTGTACAATCGGGCTGAAAATGCATTTAAAGCCATAAAAAGTTCATTTTGGCTCTCACACCTTAACTAAATGTTGTAGACTCAAACTTTTTGCTGTCATTAGTGTATTTTTGCAAAATGAAGATGATTCAAGCATTAATTTCATTGTGCTTTTGCTCATTTTGAAGATTTTGACATTTTCACCTGAAGTGTACAATCGGGCTGAAAATGCATTTAAAGCCATAAAAAGTTCATTTTGGCTCTCACACCTTAACTAAATGTTGTAGACTCAAACTTTTTGCTGTCATTAGTGTATGTTAGCAAAATGAAGATGATTCAAGCATTAATTTCATTGTGCTTTTGCTCATTTTGAAGATTTTGACATTTTCACCTGAAGTGTACAATCAGGCTGAAAATGCATTTAAAGCCAT
Source organism: Leptonotus elevatus (assembly GCF_054856555.1). Taxonomy (NCBI): domain Eukaryota; kingdom Metazoa; phylum Chordata; class Actinopteri; order Syngnathiformes; family Syngnathidae; genus Leptonotus; species Leptonotus elevatus. The sequence goes on from NW_028233726.1 coordinate 28,917, forward strand.
AAAAAGTTCATTTTGGCTCTCACACCTTAACTAAATGTTGTAGACTCAAACTTTTTGCTGTCATTAGTGTATTTTAGCAAAATGAAGATGATTCAAGCATTAATTTCATTGTGCTTTTGCTCATTTTGAAGATTTTGACATTTTCACCTGAAGTGTACAATTAGGGGCTGAAAACGCGTTTAAAGCCATAAAAAGTTCATTTTGGCTCTCACACCTTAACTAAATGTTGTAGACTCAAACTTTTTGCTGTCATTAGTGTATGTTAGCAAAATGAAGATGATTCAAGCTTTAATTTCATTGTGCTTTTGCTCATTTTGAAGATTTTGACATTTTCACCTGAAGTGTACAATCAGGCTGAAAATGCATTTAAAGCCATAAAAAGTTCATTTTGGCTCTCACACCTTAACTAAATGTTGTAGACTCAAACTTTTTGCTGTCATTAGTGTATTTTAGCAAAATGAAGATGATTCAAGCATTAATTTCATTGTGCTTTTGCTCATTTTGAAGATTTTGACATTTTCACCTGAAGTGTACAATCGGGCTGAAAATGCATTTAAAGCCATAAAAAATTCATTTTGGCTCTCACACCTTAACTAAATGTTGTAGACTCAAACTTTTTGCTGTCATTAGTGTATTTTCGCAAAATGAAGATGATTCAAGCATTAATTTCATTGTGCTTTTGCTCATTTTGAAGATTTTGACATTTTCACCTGAAGTGTACAATCGGGCTGAAAATGCATTTAAAGCCATAAAAAGTTCATTTTGGCTCTCACACCTTAACTAAATGTTGTAGACTCAAACTTTTTGCTGTCATTAGTGTATTTTAGCAAAATGAAGATGATTCAAGCATTAATTTCATTGTGCTTTTGCTCATTTTGAAGATTTTGACATTTTCACCTGAAGTGTACAATCGGGCTGAAAATGCATTTAAAGCCATAAAAAGTTCATTTTGGCTCTCACACCTTAACTAAATGTTGTAGACTCAAACTTTTTGCTGTCATTAGTGTATGTTAGAAAAATGAAGATGATTCAAGCATTAATTTCATTGTGCTTTTGCTCATTTTGAAGATTTTGACATTTTCACCTGAAGTGTACAATCAGGCTGAAAATGCATTTAAAGCCATAAAAAGTTCATTTTGGCTCTCACACCTTAACTAAATGTTGTAGACTCAAACTTTTTGCTGTCATTAGTGTATTTTAGCAAAATGAAGATGATTCAAGCATTAATTTCATTGTGCTTTTGCTCATTTTGAAGATTTTGACATTTTCACCTGAAGTGTACAATCAGGCTGAAAATGCATTTAAAGCCATAAAAAGTTCATTTTGGCTCTCACACCTTAACTAAATGTTGTAGACTCAAACTTTTTGCTGTCATTAGTGTATTTTAGCAAAATGAAGATGATTCAAGCATTAATTTCATTGTGCTTTTGCTCATTTTGAAGATTTTGACATTTTCACCTGAAGTGTACAATCAGGCTGAAAATGCATTTAAAGCCATAAAAAGTTCATTTTGGCTCTCACACCTTAACTAAATGTTGTAAACTCAAACTTTTTGCTGTCATTAGTGTATTTTAGCAAAATGAAGATGATTCAAGCATTAATTTCATTGTGCTTTTGCTCATTTTGAAGATTTTGACATTTTCACCTGAAGTGTACAATCGGGCTGAAAATGCATTTAAAGCCATAAAAAGTTCATTTTGGCTCTCACACCTTAACTAAATGTTGTAGACTCAAACTTTTTGCTGTCATTAGTGTATGTTAGAAAAATGAAGATGATTCAAGCATTAATTTCATTGTGCTTTTGCTCATTTTGAAGATTTTGACATTTTCACCTGAAGTGTACAATCAGGCTGAAAATGCATTTAAAGCCATAAAAAGTTCATTTTGGCTCTCACACCTTAACTAAATGTTGTAGACTCAAACTTTTTGCTGTCATTAGTGTATTTTAGCAAAATGAAGATGATTCAAGCATTAATTTCATTGTGCTTTTGCTCATTTTGAAGATTTTGACATTTTCACCTGAAGTGTACAATCAGGCTGAAAAATGCATTTAAAGCCATAAAAAGTTCATTTTGGCTCTCACACCTTAACTAAATGTTGTAGACTCAAACTTTTTGCTGTCATTAGTGTATTTTAGCAAAATGAAGATGATTCAAGCATTAATTTCATTGTGCTTTTGCTCATTTTGAAGATTTTGACATTTTCACCTGAAGTGTACAATCAGGCTGAAAATGCATTTAAAGCCATAAAAAGTTCATTTTGGCTCTCACACCTTAACTAAATGTTGTAAACTCAAACTTTTTGCTGTCATTAGTGTATTTTAGCAAAATGAAGATGATTCAAGCATTAATTTCATTGTGCTTTTGCTCATTTTGAAGATTTTGACATTTTCACCTGAAGTGTACAATTAGGGGCTGAAAACGCGTTTAAAGCAATAAAAAGTTCATTTTGGCTCTCACACCTTAACTAAATGTTGTAGACTCAAACTTTTTGCTGTCATTAGTGTATGTTAGCAAAATGAAGATGATTCAAGCATTAATTTCATTGTGCTTTTGCTCATTTTGAAGATTTTGACATTTTCACCTGAAGTGTACAATCAGGCTGAAAATGCATTTAAAGCCATAAAAAGTTCATTTTGGCTCTCACACCTTAACTAAATGTTGTAGACTCAAACTTTTTGCTGTCATTAGTGTATTTTAGCAAAATGAAGATGATTCAAGCATTAATTTCATTGTGCTTTTGCTCATTTTGAAGATTTTGACATTTTCACCTGAAGTGTACAATCAGGCTGAAAATGCATTTAAAGCCATAAAAAGTTCATTTTGGCTCTCACACCTTAACTAAATGTTGTAGACTCAAACTTTTTGCTGTCATTAGTGTATTTTAGCAAAATGAAGATGATACAAGCATTAATTTCATTGTGCTTTTGCTCATTTTGAAGATTTTGACATTTTCACCTGAAGTGTACAATTAGGGGCTGAAAACGCGTTTAAAGCAATAAAAAGTTCATTTTGGCTCTCACACCTTAACTAAATGTTGTAGACTCAAACTTTTTGCTGTCATTAGTGTATTTTAGCAAAATGAAGATGATTCAAGCATTAATTTCATTGTGCTTTTGCTCATTTTGAAGATTTTGACATTTTCACCTGAAGTGTACAATCGGGCTGAAAATGCATTTAAAGCCATAAAAAGTTCATTTTGGCTCTCACACCTTAACTAAATGTTGTAGACTCAAACTTTTTGCTGTCATTAGTGTATTTTAGCAAAATGAAGATGATTCAAGCATTAATTTCATTGTGCTTTTGCTCATTTTGAAGATTTTGACATTTTCACCTGAAGTGTACAATTAGGGGCTGAAAACGCGTTTAAAGCCATAAAAAGTTCATTTTGGCTCTCACACCTTAACTAAATGTTGTAGACTCAAACTTTTTGCTGTCATTAGTGTATGTTAGCAAAATGAAGATGATTCAAGCATTAATTTCATTGTGCTTTTGCTCATTTTGAAGATTTTGACATTTTCACCTGAAGTGTACAATCAGGCTGAAAATGCATTTAAAGCCATAAAAAGTTCATTTTGGCTCTCACACCTTAACTAAATGTTGTAGACTCAAACTTTTTGCTGTCATTAGTGTATTTTAGCAAAATGAAGATGATTCAAGCATTAATTTCATTGTGCTTTTGCTCATTTTGAAGATTTTGACATTTTCACCTGAAGTGTACAATCGGGCTGAAAATGCATTTAAAGCCATAAAAAATTCATTTTGGCTCTCACACCTTAACTAAATGTTGTAGACTCAAACTTTTTGCTGTCATTAGTGTATTTTAGCAAAATGAAGATGATTCAAGCATTAATTTCATTGTGCTTTTGCTCATTTTGAAGATTTTGACATTTTCACCTGAAGTGTACAATCGGGCTGAAAATGCATTTAAAGCCATAAAAAGTTCATTTTGGCTCTCACACCTTAACTAAATGTTGTAGACTCAAACTTTTTGCTGTCATTAGTGTATTTTTGCAAAATGAAGATGATTCAAGCATTAATTTCATTGTGCTTTTGCTCATTTTGAAGATTTTGACATTTTCACCTGAAGTGTACAATCGGGCTGAAAATGCATTTAAAGCCATAAAAAGTTCATTTTGGCTCTCACACCTTAACTAAATGTTGTAGACTCAAACTTTTTGCTGTCATTAGTGTATTTTAGCAAAATGAAGATGATTCAAGCATTAATTTCATTGTGCTTTTGCTCATTTTGAAGATTTTGACATTTTCACCTGAAGTGTACAATCGGGCTGAAAATGCATTTAAAGCCATAAAAAGTTCATTTTGGCTCTCACACCTTAACTAAATGTTGTAGACTCAAACTTTTTGCTGTCATTAGTGTATTTTAGCAAAATGAAGATGATTCAAGCATTAATTTCATTGTGCTTTTGCTCATTTTGAAGATTTTGACATTTTCACCTGAAGTGTACAATTAGGGGCTGAAAACGCGTTTAAAGCCATAAAAAGTTCATTTTGGCTCTCACACCTTAACTAAATGTTGTAGACTCAAACTTTTTGCTGTCATTAGTGTATGTTAGCAAAATGAAGATGATTCAAGCATTAATTTCATTGTGCTTTTGCTCATTTTGAAGATTTTGACATTTTCACCTGAAGTGTACAATCAGGCTGAAAATGCATTTAAAGCCATAAAAAGTTCATTTTGGCTCTCACACCTTAACTAAATGTTGTAGACTCAAACTTTTTGCTGTCATTAGTGTATTTTAGCAAAATGAAGATGATTCAAGCATTAATTTCATTGTGCTTTTGCTCATTTTGAAGATTTTGACATTTTCACCTGAAGTGTACAATCGGGCTGAAAATGCATTTAAAGCCATAAAAAATTCATTTTGGCTCTCACACCTTAACTAAATGTTGTAGACTCAAACTTTTTGCTGTCATTAGTGTATTTTAGCAAAATGAAGATGATTCAAGCATTAATTTCATTGTGCTTTTGCTCATTTTGAAGATTTTGACATTTTCACCTGAAGTGTACAATCGGGCTGAAAATGCATTTAAAGCCATAAAAAGTTCATTTTGGCTCTCACACCTTAACTAAATGTTGTAGACTCAAACTTTTTGCTGTCATTAGTGTATTTTTGCAAAATGAAGATGATTCAAGCATTAATTTCATTGTGCTTTTGCTCATTTTGAAGATTTTGACATTTTCACCTGAAGTGTACAATCGGGCTGAAAATGCATTTAAAGCCATAAAAAGTTCATTTTGGCTCTCACACCTTAACTAAATGTTGTAGACTCAAACTTTTTGCTGTCATTAGTGTATGTTAGCAAAATGAAGATGATTCAAGCATTAATTTCATTGTGCTTTTGCTCATTTTGAAGATTTTGACATTTTCACCTGAAGTGTACAATCAGGCTGAAAATGCATTTAAAGCCATAAAAAGTTCATTTTGGCTCTCACACCTTAACTAAATGTTGTAGACTCAAACTTTTTGCTGTCATTAGTGTATGTTAGCAAAATGAAGATGATTCAAGCATTAATTTCATTGTGCTTTTGCTCATTTTGAAGATTTTGACATTTTCACCTGAAGTGTACAATCGGGCTGAAAATGCATTTAAAGCCATAAAAAGTTCATTTTGGCTCTCACACCTTAACTAAATGTTGTAGACTCAAACTTTTTGCTGTCATTAGTGTATTTTTGCAAAATGAAGATGATTCAAGCATTAATTTCATTGTGCTTTTGCTCATTTTGAAGATTTTGACATTTTCACCTGAAGTGTACAATCGGGCTGAAAATGCATTTAAAGCCATAAAAAGTTCATTTTGGCTCTCACACCTTAACAAAATGTTGTAGACTCAAACTTTTTGCTGTCATTAGTGTATGTTAGCAAAATGAAGATGATTCAAGCATTAATTTCATTGTGCTTTTGCTCATTTTGAAGATTTTGACATTTTCACCTGAAGTGTACAATCGGGCTGAAAATGCATTTAAAGCCATAAAAAGTTCATTTTGGCTCTCACACCTTAACTAAATGTTGTAGACTCAAACTTTTTGCTGTCATTAGTGTATTTTAGCAAAATGAAGATGATTCAAGCATTAATTTCATTGTGCTTTTGCTCATTTTGAAGATTTTGACATTTTCACCTGAAGTGTACAATCGGGCTGAAAATGCATTTAAAGCCATAAAAAGTTCATTTTGGCTCTCACACCTTAACTAAATGTTGTAGACTCAAACTTTTTGCTGTCATTAGTGTATTTTAGCAAAATGAAGATGATTCAAGCATTAATTTCATTGTGCTTTTGCTCATTTTGAAGATTTTGACATTTTCACCTGAAGTGTACAATCGGGCTGAAATGCATTTAAAGCCATAAAAAGTTCATTTTGGCTCTCACACCTTAACTAAATGTTGTAGACTCAAACTTTTTGCTGTCATTAGTGTATTTTAGCAAAATGAAGATGATTCAAGCATTAATTTCATTGTGCTTTTGCTCATTTTGAAGATTTTGACATTTTCACCTGAAGTGTACAATCGGGCTGAAAATGCATTTAAAGCCATAAAAAGTTCATTTTGGCTCTCACACCTTAACTAAATGTTGTAGACTCAAACTTTTTGCTGTCATTAGTGTATGTTAGAAAAATGAAGATGATTCAAGCATTAATTTCATTGTGCTTTTGCTCATTTTGAAGATTTTGACATTTTCACCTGAAGTGTACAATCAGGCTGAAAATGCATTTAAAGCCATAAAAAGTTCATTTTGGCTCTCACACCTTAACTAAATGTTGTAGACTCAAACTTTTTGCTGTCATTAGTGTATTTTAGCAAAATGAAGATGATTCAAGCATTAATTTCATTGTGCTTTTGCTCATTTTGAAGATTTTGACATTTTCACCTGAAGTGTACAATCAGGCTGAAAATGCATTTAAAGCCATAAAAAGTTCATTTTGGCTCTCACACCTTAACTAAATGTTGTAGACTCAAACTTTTTGCTGTCATTAGTGTATTTTAGCAAAATGAAGATGATTCAAGCATTAATTTCATTGTGCTTTTGCTCATTTTGAAGATTTTGACATTTTCACCTGAAGTGTACAATCAGGCTGAAAATGCATTTAAAGCCATAAAAAGTTCATTTTGGCTCTCACACCTTAACTAAATGTTGTAGACTCAAACTTTTTGCTGTCATTAGTGTATTTTAGCAAAATGAAGATGATTCAAGCATTAATTTCATTGTGCTTTTGCTCATTTTGAAGATTTTGACATTTTCACCTGAAGTGTACAATTAGGGGCTGAAAACGCGTTTAAAGCAATAAAAAGTTCATTTTGGCTCTCACACCTTAACTAAATGTTGTAGACTCAAACTTTTTGCTGTCATTAGTGTATTTTAGCAAAATGAAGATGATTCAAGCATTAATTTCATTGTGCTTTTGCTCATTTTGAAGATTTTGACATTTTCACCTGAAGTGTACAATCAGGCTGAAAATGCATTTAAAGCCATAAAAAGTTCATTTTGGCTCTCACACCTTAACTAAATGTTGTAAGACTCAAACTTTTTGCTGTCATTAGTGTATTTTAGCAAAATGAAGATGATTCAAGCATTAATTTCATTGTGCTTTTGCTCATTTTGAAGATTTTGACATTTTCACCTGAAGTGTACAATTAGGGCTGAAAACGCGTTTAAAGCAATAAAAAGTTCATTTTGGCTCTCACACCTTAACTAAATGTTGTAGACTCAAACTTTTTGCTGTCATTAGTGTATTTTAGCAAAATGAAGATGATTCAAGCATTAATTTCATTGTGCTTTTGCTCATTTTGAAGATTTTGACATTTTCACCTGAAGTGTACAATCAGGCTGAAAATGCATTTAAAGCCATAAAAAGTTCATTTTGGCTCTCACACCTTAACTAAATGTTGTAGACTCAAACTTTTTGCTGTCATTAGTGTATTTTAGCAAAATGAAGATGATTCAAGCATTAATTTCATTGTGCTTTTGCTCATTTTGAAGATTTTGACATTTTCACCTGAAGTGTACAATCAGGCTGAAAATGCATTTAAAGCCATAAAAAGTTCATTTTGGCTCTCACACCTTAACTAAATGTTGTAGACTCAAACTTTTTGCTGTCATTAGTGTATTTTAGCAAAATGAAGATGATTCAAGCATTAATTTCATTGTGCTTTTGCTCATTTTGAAGATTTTGACATTTTCACCTGAAGTGTACAATAGGGCTGAAACTGCATTTAAAGCCATAAAAAGTTCATTTTGGCTCTCACACCTTAACTAAATGTTGTAGACTCAAACTTTTTGCTGTCATTAGTGTATTTTAGCAAAATGAAGATGATTCAAGCATTAATTTCATTGTGCTTTTGCTCATTTTGAAGATTTTGACATTTTCACCTGAAGTGTACAATAGGGCTGAAAATGCGTTTAAAGCCATAAAAAGTTCATTTTGGCTCTCACACCTTAACTAAATGTTGTAGACTCAAACTTTTTGCTGTCATTAGTGTATTTTAGCAAAATGAAGATGATTCAAGCATTAATTTCATTGTGCTTTTGCTCATTTTGAAGATTTTGACATTTTCACCTGAAGTGTACAATTAGGGCTGAAAACGCGTTTAAAGCCATAAAAAGTTCATTTTGGCTCTCACACCTTAACTAAATGTTGTAGACTCAAACTTTTTGCTGTCATTAGTGTATTTTAGCAAAATGAAGATGATTCAAGCATTAATTTCATTGTGCTTTTGCTCATTTTGAAGATTTTGACATTTTCACCTGAAGTGTACAATCGGGCTGAAAATGCATTTAAAGCCATAAAAAGTTCATTTTGGCTCTCACACCTTAACTAAATGTTGTAGACTCAAACTTTTTGCTGTCATTAGTGTATTTTAGCAAAATGAAGATGATTCAAGCATTAATTTCATTGTGCTTTTGCTCATTTTGAAGATTTTGACATTTTCACCTGAAGTGTACAATCGGGCTGAAAATGCATTTAAAGCCATAAAAAGTTCATTTTGGCTCTCACACCTTAACTAAATGTTGTAGACTCAAACTTTTTGCTGTCATTAGTGTATTTTAGCAAAATGAAGATGATTCAAGCATTAATTTCATTGTGCTTTTGCTCATTTTGAAGATTTTGACATTTTCACCTGAAGTGTACAATCGGGCTGAAAATGCATTTAAAGCCATAAAAAGTTCATTTTGGCTCTCACACCTTAACTAAATGTTGTAGACTCAAACTTTTTGCTGTCATTAGTGTATGTTAGCAAAATGAAGATGATTCAAGCATTAATTTCATAGTGCTTTTGCTCATTTTGAAGATTTTGACATTTTCACCTGAAGTGTACAATCAGGCTGAAAATGCATTTAAAGCCATAAAAAGTTCATTTTGGCTCTCACACCTTAACTAAATGTTGTAGACTCAAACTTTTTGCTGTCATTAGTGTATTTTAGCAAAATGAAGATGATTCAAGCATTAATTTCATAGTGCTTTTGCTCATTTTGAAGATTTTGACATTTTCACCTGAAGTGTACAATCAGGCTGAAAATGCATTTAAAGCCATAAAAAGTTCATTTTGGCTCTCACACCTTAACTAAATGTTGTAGACTCAAACTTTTTGCTGTCATTAGTGTATTTTAGCAAAAATGAAGATGATTCAAGCATTAATTTCATTGTGCTTTTGCTCATTTTGAAGATTTTGACATTTTCACCTGAAGTGTACAATCAGGCTGAAAATGCATTTAAAGCCATAAAAAGTTCATTTTGGCTCTCACACCTTAACTAAATGTTGTAGACTCAAACTTTTTGCTGTCATTAGTGTATGTTAGCAAAATGAAGATGATTCAAGCATTAATTTCATTGTGCTTTTGCTCATTTTGAAGATTTTGACATTTTCACCTGAAGTGTACAATCAGGCTGAAAATGCATTTAAAGCCATAAAAAGTTCATTTTGGCTCTCACACCTTAACTAAATGTTGTAGACTCAAACTTTTTGCTGTCATTAGTGTATTTTAGCAAAATGAAGATGATTCAAGCATTAATTTTATTGTGCTTTTGCTCATTTTGAAGATTTTGACATTTTCACCTGAAGTGTACAATCGGGCTGAAAATGCATTCATTTAAAGCCATAAAAAGTTCATTTTGGCTCTCACACCTTAACTAAATGTTGTAGACTCAAACTTTTTGCTGTCATTAGTGTATGTTAGCAAAATGAAGATGATTCAAGCATTAATTTCATTGTGCTTTTGCTCATTTTGAAGATTTTGACATTTTCACCTGAAGTGTACAATCAGGCTGAAAATGCATTTAAAGCCATAAAAAGTTCATTTTGGCTCTCACACCTTAACTAAATGTTGTAGACTCAAACTTTTTGCTGTCATTAGTGTATTTTAGCAAAATGAAGATGATTCAAGCATTAATTTCATTTGCTTTTGCTCATTTTGAAGATTTTGACATTTTAACCTGAAGTGTACAATTAGGGGCTGAAAATGCATTTAAAGCCATAAAAAGTTCATTTTGGCTCTCACACCTTAACTAAATGTTGTAGACTCAAACTTTTTGCTGTCATTAGTGTATTTTAGCAAAATGAAGATGATTCAAGCATTAATTTCATTGTGCTTTTGCTCATTTTGAAGATTTTGACATTTTCACCTGAAGTGTACAATCAGGCTGAAAATGCATTTAAAGCCATAAAAAGTTCATTTTGGCTCTCACACCTTAACTAAATGTTGTAGACTCAAACTTTTTGCTGTCATTAGTGTATGTTAGCAAAATGAAGATGATTCAAGCATTAATTTCATTGTGCTTTTGCTCATTTTGAAGATTTTGACATTTTCACCTGAAGTGTACAATCAGGCAGAAAATGCATTTAAAGCCATAAAAAGTTCATTTTGGCTCTCACACCTTAACTAAATGTTGTAGACTCAAACTTTTTGCTGTCATTAGTGTATGTTAGCAAAATGAAGATGATTCAAGCATTAATTTCATTGTGCTTTTGCTCATTTTGAAGATTTTGACATTTTCACCTGAAGTGTACAATCAGGCTGAAAATGCATTTAAAGCCATAAAAAGTTCATTTTGGCTCTCACACCTTAACTAAATGTTGTAGACTCAAACTTTTTGCTGTCATTAGTGTATTTTAGCAAAATGAAGATGATTCAAGCATTAATTTCATTGTGCTTTTGCTCATTTTGAAGATTTTGACATTTTCACCTGAAGTGTACAATCGGGCTGAAAATGCATTTAAAGCCATAAAAAGTTCATTTTGGCTCTCACACCTTAACTAAATGTTGTAGACTCAAACTTTTTGCTGTCATTAGTGTATGTTAGCAAAATGAAGATGATTCAAGCATTAATTTCATTGTGCTTTTGCTCATTTTGAAGATTTTGACATTTTCACCTGAAGTGTACAATCAGGCTGAAAATGCATTTAAAGCCATAAAAAGTTCATTTTGGCTCTCACACCTTAACTAAATGTTGTAGACTCAAACTTTTTGCTGTCATTAGTGTATTTTAGCAAAATGAAGATGATTCAAGCATTAATTTCATTGTGCTTTTGCTCATTTTGAAGATTTTGACATTTTCACCTGAAGTGTACAATCAGGCTGAAAATGCATTTAAAGCCATAAAAAGTTCATTTTGGCTCTCACACCTTAACTAAATGTTGTAGACTCAAACTTTTTGCTGTCATTAGTGTATTTTAGCAAAATGAAGATGATTCAAGCATTAATTTCATTGTGCATTTGCTCATTTTGAAGATTTTGACATTTTCACCTGAAGTGTACAATTAGGGGCTGAAAACGCGTTTAAAGCAATAAAAAGTTCATTTTGGCTCTCACACCTTAACTAAATGTTGTAGACTCAAACTTTTTGCTGTCATTAGTGTATGTTAGCAAAATGAAGATGATTCAAGCATTAATTTCATTGTGCTTTTGCTCATTTTGAAGATTTTGACATTTTCACCTGAAGTGTACAATTAGGGGCTGAAAACGCGTTTAAAGCAATAAAAAGTTCATTTTGGCTCTCACACGTTAACTAAATGTTGTAGACTCAAACTTTTTGCTGTCATTAGTATATTTTAGCAAAATGAAGATGATTCAAGCATTAATTTTATTGTGCTTTTGCTCATTTTGAAGATTTTGACATTTTCACCTGAAGTGTACAATCGGGCTGAAAATGCATTTAAAGCCATAAAAAGTTCATTTTGGCTCTCACACCTTAACCAAATGTTGTAGACTCAAACTTTTTGCTGTCATTAGTGTATGTTAGCAAAATGAAGATGATTCAAGCATTAATTTCATTGTGCTTTTGCTCATTTTGAAGATTTTGACATTTTCACCTGAAGTGTACAATCAGGCTGAAAATGCATTTAAAGCCATAAAAAGTTCATTTTGGCTCTCACACCTTAACTAAATGTTGTAGACTCAAACTTTTTGCTGTCATTAGTGTATGTTAGCAAAATGAAGATGATTCAAGCATTAATTTCATTGTGCTTTTGCTCATTTTGAAGATTTTGACATTTTCACCTGAAGTGTACAATCAGGCTGAAAATGCATTTAAAGCCATAAAAAGTTCATTTTGGCTCTCACACCTTAACTAAATGTTGTAGACTCAAACTTTTTGCTGTCATTAGTATATTTTAGCAAAATGAAGATGATTCAAGCATTAATTTTATTGTGCTTTTGCTCATTTTGAAGATTTTGACATTTTCACCTGAAGTGTACAATCAGGCTGAAAATGCATTTAAAGCCATAAAAAGTTCATTTTGGCTCTCACACCTTAACTAAATGTTGTAGACTCAAACTTTTTGCTGTCATTAGTGTATGTTAGCAAAATGAAGATGATTCAAGCATTAATTTCATTGTGCTTTTGCTCATTTTGAAGATTTTGACATTTTCACCTGAAGTGTACAATCAGGCTGAAAATGCATTTAAAGCCATAAAAAGTTCATTTTGGCTCTCACACCTTAACTAAATGTTGTAGACTCAAACTTTTTGCTGTCATTAGTGTATGTTAGCAAAATGAAGATGATTCAAGCATTAATTTCATTGTGCTTTTGCTCATTTTGAAGATTTTGACATTTTCACCTGAAGTGTACAATCGGGCTGAAAATGCATTTAAAGCCATAAAAAGTTCATTTTGGCTCTCACACCTTAACTAAATGTTGTAGACTCAAACTTTTTGCTGTCATTAGTGTATTTTAGCAAAATGAAGATGATTCAAGCATTAATTTCATTGTGCTTTTGCTCATTTTGAAGATTTTGACATTTTCACCTGAAGTGTACAATCGGGCTGAAAATGCATTTAAAGCCATAAAAAGTTTATTTTGGCTCTCACACCTTAACTAAATGTTGTAGACTCAAACTTTTTGCTGTCATTAGTGTATTTTAGCAAAATGAAGATGATTCAAGCATTAATTTCATTGTGCTTTTGCTCATTTTGAAGATTTTGACATTTTCACCTGAAGTGTACAATCAGGCTGAAAATGCATTTAAAGCCATAAAAAGTTCATTTTGGCTCTCACACCTTAACTAAATATTGTAGACTCAAACTTTTTGCTGTCATTAGTGTATGTTAGCAAAATGAAGATGATTCAAGCATTAATTTCATTGTGCTTTTGCTCATTTTGAAGATTTTGACATTTTCACCTGAAGTGTACAATCAGGCTGAAAATGCATTTAAAGCCATAAAAAGTTCATTTTGGCTCTCACACCTTAACTAAATGTTGTAGACTCAAACTTTTTGCTGTCATTAGTGTATTTTAGCAAAATGAAGATGATTCAAGCATTAATTTCATTGTGCTTTTGCTCATTTTGAAGATTTTGACATTTTCACCTGAAGTGTACAATTAGGGGCTGAAAACGCGTTTAAAGCAATAAAAAGTTCATTTTGGCTCTCACACCTTAACTAAATGTTGTAGACTCAAACTTTTTGCTGCCATTAGTGTATGTTAGCAAAATGAAGATGATTCAAGCATTAATTTCATTGTGCTTTTGCTCATTTTGAAGATTTTGACATTTTCACCTGAAGTGTACAATCAGGCTGAAAATGCATTTAAAGCCATAAAAAGTTCATTTTGGCTCTCACACCTTAACTAAATGTTGTAGACTCAAACTTTTTGCTGTCATTAGTGTATTTTAGCAAAATGAAGATGATTCAAGCATTAATTTCATTTGCTTTTGCTCATTTTGAAGATTTTGACATTTTAACCTGAAGTGTACAATTAGGGGCTGAAAATGCATTTAAAGCCATAAAAAGTTCATTTTGGCTCTCACACCTTAACTAAATGTTGTAGACTCAAACTTTTTGCTGTCATTAGTGTATTTTAGCAAAATGAAGATGATTCAAGCATTAATTTCATTGTGCTTTTGCTCATTTTGAAGATTTTGACATTTTCACCTGAAGTGTACAATCAGGCTGAAAATGCATTTAAAGCCATAAAAAGTTCATTTTGGCTCTCACACCTTAACTAAATGTTGTAGACTCAAACTTTTTGCTGTCATTAGTGTATGTTAGCAAAATGAAGATGATTCAAGCATTAATTTCATTGTGCTTTTGCTCATTTTGAAGATTTTGACATTTTCACCTGAAGTGTACAATCAGGCAGAAAATGCATTTAAAGCCATAAAAAGTTCATTTTGGCTCTCACACCTTAACTAAATGTTGTAGACTCAAACTTTTTGCTGTCATTAGTGTATGTTAGCAAAATGAAGATGATTCAAGCATTAATTTCATTGTGCTTTTGCTCATTTTGAAGATTTTGACATTTTCACCTGAAGTGTACAATCAGGCTGAAAATGCATTTAAAGCCATAAAAAGTTCATTTTGGCTCTCACACCTTAACTAAATGTTGTAGACTCAAACTTTTTGCTGTCATTAGTGTATTTTAGCAAAATGAAGATGATTCAAGCATTAATTTCATTGTGCTTTTGCTCATTTTGAAGATTTTGACATTTTCACCTGAAGTGTACAATCGGGCTGAAAATGCATTTAAAGCCATAAAAAGTTCATTTTGGCTCTCACACCTTAACTAAATGTTGTAGACTCAAACTTTTTGCTGTCATTAGTGTATGTTAGCAAAATGAAGATGATTCAAGCATTAATTTCATTGTGCTTTTGCTCATTTTGAAGATTTTGACATTTTCACCTGAAGTGTACAATCAGGCTGAAAATGCATTTAAAGCCATAAAAAGTTCATTTTGGCTCTCACACCTTAACTAAATGTTGTAGACTCAAACTTTTTGCTGTCATTAGTGTATTTTAGCAAAATGAAGATGATTCAAGCATTAATTTCATTGTGCTTTTGCTCATTTTGAAGATTTTGACATTTTCACCTGAAGTGTACAATCAGGCTGAAAATGCATTTAAAGCCATAAAAAGTTCATTTTGGCTCTCACACCTTAACTAAATGTTGTAGACTCAAACTTTTTGCTGTCATTAGTGTATTTTAGCAAAATGAAGATGATTCAAGCATTAATTTCATTGTGCATTTGCTCATTTTGAAGATTTTGACATTTTCACCTGAAGTGTACAATTAGGGGCTGAAAACGCGTTTAAAGCAATAAAAAGTTCATTTTGGCTCTCACACCTTAACTAAATGTTGTAGACTCAAACTTTTTGCTGTCATTAGTGTATGTTAGCAAAATGAAGATGATTCAAGCATTAATTTCATTGTGCTTTTGCTCATTTTGAAGATTTTGACATTTTCACCTGAAGTGTACAATTAGGGGCTGAAAACGCGTTTAAAGCAATAAAAAGTTCATTTTGGCTCTCACACGTTAACTAAATGTTGTAGACTCAAACTTTTTGCTGTCATTAGTATATTTTAGCAAAATGAAGATGATTCAAGCATTAATTTTATTGTGCTTTTGCTCATTTTGAAGATTTTGACATTTTCACCTGAAGTGTACAATCGGGCTGAAAATGCATTTAAAGCCATAAAAAGTTCATTTTGGCTCTCACACCTTAACCAAATGTTGTAGACTCAAACTTTTTGCTGTCATTAGTGTATGTTAGCAAAATGAAGATGATTCAAGCATTAATTTCATTGTGCTTTTGCTCATTTTGAAGATTTTGACATTTTCACCTGAAGTGTACAATCAGGCTGAAAATGCATTTAAAGCCATAAAAAGTTCATTTTGGCTCTCACACCTTAACTAAATGTTGTAGACTCAAACTTTTTGCTGTCATTAGTGTATGTTAGCAAAATGAAGATGATTCAAGCATTAATTTCATTGTGCTTTTGCTCATTTTGAAGATTTTGACATTTTCACCTGAAGTGTACAATCAGGCTGAAAATGCATTTAAAGCCATAAAAAGTTCATTTTGGCTCTCACACCTTAACTAAATGTTGTAGACTCAAACTTTTTGCTGTCATTAGTATATTTTAGCAAAATGAAGATGATTCAAGCATTAATTTTATTGTGCTTTTGCTCATTTTGAAGATTTTGACATTTTCACCTGAAGTGTACAATCAGGCTGAAAATGCATTTAAAGCCATAAAAAGTTCATTTTGGCTCTCACACCTTAACTAAATGTTGTAGACTCAAACTTTTTGCTGTCATTAGTGTATGTTAGCAAAATGAAGATGATTCAAGCATTAATTTCATTGTGCTTTTGCTCATTTTGAAGATTTTGACATTTTCACCTGAAGTGTACAATCAGGCTGAAAATGCATTTAAAGCCATAAAAAGTTCATTTTGGCTCTCACACCTTAACTAAATGTTGTAGACTCAAACTTTTTGCTGTCATTAGTGTATGTTAGCAAAATGAAGATGATTCAAGCATTAATTTCATTGTGCTTTTGCTCATTTTGAAGATTTTGACATTTTCACCTGAAGTGTACAATCGGGCTGAAAATGCATTTAAAGCCATAAAAAGTTCATTTTGGCTCTCACACCTTAACTAAATGTTGTAGACTCAAACTTTTTGCTGTCATTAGTGTATTTTAGCAAAATGAAGATGATTCAAGCATTAATTTCATTGTGCTTTTGCTCATTTTGAAGATTTTGACATTTTCACCTGAAGTGTACAATCGGGCTGAAAATGCATTTAAAGCCATAAAAAGTTTATTTTGGCTCTCACACCTTAACTAAATGTTGTAGACTCAAACTTTTTGCTGTCATTAGTGTATTTTAGCAAAATGAAGATGATTCAAGCATTAATTTCATTGTGCTTTTGCTCATTTTGAAGATTTTGACATTTTCACCTGAAGTGTACAATCAGGCTGAAAATGCATTTAAAGCCATAAAAAGTTCATTTTGGCTCTCACACCTTAACTAAATATTGTAGACTCAAACTTTTTGCTGTCATTAGTGTATGTTAGCAAAATGAAGATGATTCAAGCATTAATTTCATTGTGCTTTTGCTCATTTTGAAGATTTTGACATTTTCACCTGAAGTGTACAATCAGGCTGAAAATGCATTTAAAGCCATAAAAAGTTCATTTTGGCTCTCACACCTTAACTAAATGTTGTAGACTCAAACTTTTTGCTGTCATTAGTGTATTTTAGCAAAATGAAGATGATTCAAGCATTAATTTCATTGTGCTTTTGCTCATTTTGAAGATTTTGACATTTTCACCTGAAGTGTACAATTAGGGGCTGAAAACGCGTTTAAAGCAATAAAAAGTTCATTTTGGCTCTCACACCTTAACTAAATGTTGTAGACTCAAACTTTTTGCTGCCATTAGTGTATGTTAGCAAAATGAAGATGATTCAAGCATTAATTTCATTGTGCTTTTGCTCATTTTGAAGATTTTGACATTTTCACCTGAAGTGTACAATCAGGCTGAAAATGCATTTAAAGCCATAAAAAGTTCATTTTGGCTCTCACACCTTAACTAAATGTTGTAGACTCAAACTTTTTGCTGTCATTAGTGTATTTTAGCAAAATGAAGATGATTCAAGCATTAATTTTATTGTGCTTTTGCTCATTTTGAAGATTTTGACATTTTCACCTGAAGTGTACAATCGGGCTGAAAATGCATTCATTTAAAGCCATAAAAAGTTCATTTTGGCTCTCACACCTTAACTAAATGTTGTAGACTCAAACTTTTTGCTGTCATTAGTGTATGTTAGCAAAATGAAGATGATTCAAGCATTAATTTCATTGTGCTTTTGCTCATTTTGAAGATTTTGACATTTTCACCTGAAGTGTACAATCAGGCTGAAAATGCATTTAAAGCCATAAAAAGTTCATTTTGGCTCTCACACCTTAACTAAATGTTGTAGACTCAAACTTTTTGCTGTCATTAGTGTATGTTAGCAAAATGAAGATGATTCAAGCATTAATTTCATTGTGCTTTTGCTCATTTTGAAGATTTTGACATTTTCACCTGAAGTGTACAATCGGGCTGAAAATGCATTTAAAGCCATAAAAAGTTCATTTTGGCTCTCACACCTTAACTAAATGTTGTAGACTCAAACTTTTTGCTGTCATTAGTGTATTTTAGCAAAATGAAGATGATTCAAGCATTAATTTCATTGTGCTTTTGCTCATTTTGAAGATTTTGACATTTTCACCTGAAGTGTACAATCGGGCTGAAAATGCATTTAAAGCCATAAAAAGTTTATTTTGGCTCTCACACCTTAACTAAATGTTGTAGACTCAAACTTTTTGCTGTCATTAGTGTATTTTAGCAAAATGAAGATGATTCAAGCATTAATTTCATTGTGCTTTTGCTCATTTTGAAGATTTTGACATTTTCACCTGAAGTGTACAATCAGGCTGAAAATGCATTTAAAGCCATAAAAAGTTCATTTTGGCTCTCACACCTTAACTAAATATTGTAGACTCAAACTTTTTGCTGTCATTAGTGTATGTTAGCAAAATGAAGATGATTCAAGCATTAATTTCATTGTGCTTTTGCTCATTTTGAAGATTTTGACATTTTCACCTGAAGTGTACAATCAGGCTGAAAATGCATTTAAAGCCATAAAAAGTTCATTTTGGCTCTCACACCTTAACTAAATGTTGTAGACTCAAACTTTTTGCTGTCATTAGTGTATTTTAGCAAAATGAAGATGATTCAAGCATTAATTTCATTGTGCTTTTGCTCATTTTGAAGATTTTGACATTTTCACCTGAAGTGTACAATTAGGGGCTGAAAACGCGTTTAAAGCAATAAAAAGTTCATTTTGGCTCTCACACCTTAACTAAATGTTGTAGACTCAAACTTTTTGCTGCCATTAGTGTATGTTAGCAAAATGAAGATGATTCAAGCATTAATTTCATTGTGCTTTTGCTCATTTTGAAGATTTTGACATTTTCACCTGAAGTGTACAATCAGGCTGAAAATGCATTTAAAGCCATAAAAAGTTCATTTTGGCTCTCACACCTTAACTAAATGTTGTAGACTCAAACTTTTTGCTGTCATTAGTGTATTTTAGCAAAATGAAGATGATTCAAGCATTAATTTCATTTGCTTTTGCTCATTTTGAAGATTTTGACATTTTAACCTGAAGTGTACAATTAGGGGCTGAAAATGCATTTAAAGCCATAAAAAGTTCATTTTGGCTCTCACACCTTAACTAAATGTTGTAGACTCAAACTTTTTGCTGTCATTAGTGTATTTTAGCAAAATGAAGATGATTCAAGCATTAATTTCATTGTGCTTTTGCTCATTTTGAAGATTTTGACATTTTCACCTGAAGTGTACAATCAGGCTGAAAATGCATTTAAAGCCATAAAAAGTTCATTTTGGCTCTCACACCTTAACTAAATGTTGTAGACTCAAACTTTTTGCTGTCATTAGTGTATGTTAGCAAAATGAAGATGATTCAAGCATTAATTTCATTGTGCTTTTGCTCATTTTGAAGATTTTGACATTTTCACCTGAAGTGTACAATCAGGCAGAAAATGCATTTAAAGCCATAAAAAGTTCATTTTGGCTCTCACACCTTAACTAAATGTTGTAGACTCAAACTTTTTGCTGTCATTAGTGTATGTTAGCAAAATGAAGATGATTCAAGCATTAATTTCATTGTGCTTTTGCTCATTTTGAAGATTTTGACATTTTCACCTGAAGTGTACAATCAGGCTGAAAATGCATTTAAAGCCATAAAAAGTTCATTTTGGCTCTCACACCTTAACTAAATGTTGTAGACTCAAACTTTTTGCTGTCATTAGTGTATTTTAGCAAAATGAAGATGATTCAAGCATTAATTTCATTGTGCTTTTGCTCATTTTGAAGATTTTGACATTTTCACCTGAAGTGTACAATCGGGCTGAAAATGCATTTAAAGCCATAAAAAGTTCATTTTGGCTCTCACACCTTAACTAAATGTTGTAGACTCAAACTTTTTGCTGTCATTAGTGTATGTTAGCAAAATGAAGATGATTCAAGCATTAATTTCATTGTGCTTTTGCTCATTTTGAAGATTTTGACATTTTCACCTGAAGTGTACAATCAGGCTGAAAATGCATTTAAAGCCATAAAAAGTTCATTTTGGCTCTCACACCTTAACTAAATGTTGTAGACTCAAACTTTTTGCTGTCATTAGTGTATTTTAGCAAAATGAAGATGATTCAAGCATTAATTTCATTGTGCTTTTGCTCATTTTGAAGATTTTGACATTTTCACCTGAAGTGTACAATCAGGCTGAAAATGCATTTAAAGCCATAAAAAGTTCATTTTGGCTCTCACACCTTAACTAAATGTTGTAGACTCAAACTTTTTGCTGTCATTAGTGTATTTTAGCAAAATGAAGATGATTCAAGCATTAATTTCATTGTGCATTTGCTCATTTTGAAGATTTTGACATTTTCACCTGAAGTGTACAATTAGGGGCTGAAAACGCGTTTAAAGCAATAAAAAGTTCATTTTGGCTCTCACACCTTAACTAAATGTTGTAGACTCAAACTTTTTGCTGTCATTAGTGTATGTTAGCAAAATGAAGATGATTCAAGCATTAATTTCATTGTGCTTTTGCTCATTTTGAAGATTTTGACATTTTCACCTGAAGTGTACAATTAGGGGCTGAAAACGCGTTTAAAGCAATAAAAAGTTCATTTTGGCTCTCACACGTTAACTAAATGTTGTAGACTCAAACTTTTTGCTGTCATTAGTATATTTTAGCAAAATGAAGATGATTCAAGCATTAATTTTATTGTGCTTTTGCTCATTTTGAAGATTTTGACATTTTCACCTGAAGTGTACAATCGGGCTGAAAATGCATTTAAAGCCATAAAAAGTTCATTTTGGCTCTCACACCTTAACCAAATGTTGTAGACTCAAACTTTTTGCTGTCATTAGTGTATGTTAGCAAAATGAAGATGATTCAAGCATTAATTTCATTGTGCTTTTGCTCATTTTGAAGATTTTGACATTTTCACCTGAAGTGTACAATCAGGCTGAAAATGCATTTAAAGCCATAAAAAGTTCATTTTGGCTCTCACACCTTAACTAAATGTTGTAGACTCAAACTTTTTGCTGTCATTAGTGTATGTTAGCAAAATGAAGATGATTCAAGCATTAATTTCATTGTGCTTTTGCTCATTTTGAAGATTTTGACATTTTCACCTGAAGTGTACAATCAGGCTGAAAATGCATTTAAAGCCATAAAAAGTTCATTTTGGCTCTCACACCTTAACTAAATGTTGTAGACTCAAACTTTTTGCTGTCATTAGTATATTTTAGCAAAATGAAGATGATTCAAGCATTAATTTTATTGTGCTTTTGCTCATTTTGAAGATTTTGACATTTTCACCTGAAGTGTACAATCAGGCTGAAAATGCATTTAAAGCCATAAAAAGTTCATTTTGGCTCTCACACCTTAACTAAATGTTGTAGACTCAAACTTTTTGCTGTCATTAGTGTATGTTAGCAAAATGAAGATGATTCAAGCATTAATTTCATTGTGCTTTTGCTCATTTTGAAGATTTTGACATTTTCACCTGAAGTGTACAATCAGGCTGAAAATGCATTTAAAGCCATAAAAAGTTCATTTTGGCTCTCACACCTTAACTAAATGTTGTAGACTCAAACTTTTTGCTGTCATTAGTGTATGTTAGCAAAATGAAGATGATTCAAGCATTAATTTCATTGTGCTTTTGCTCATTTTGAAGATTTTGACATTTTCACCTGAAGTGTACAATCGGGCTGAAAATGCATTTAAAGCCATAAAAAGTTCATTTTGGCTCTCACACCTTAACTAAATGTTGTAGACTCAAACTTTTTGCTGTCATTAGTGTATTTTAGCAAAATGAAGATGATTCAAGCATTAATTTCATTGTGCTTTTGCTCATTTTGAAGATTTTGACATTTTCACCTGAAGTGTACAATCGGGCTGAAAATGCATTTAAAGCCATAAAAAGTTTATTTTGGCTCTCACACCTTAACTAAATGTTGTAGACTCAAACTTTTTGCTGTCATTAGTGTATTTTAGCAAAATGAAGATGATTCAAGCATTAATTTCATTGTGCTTTTGCTCATTTTGAAGATTTTGACATTTTCACCTGAAGTGTACAATCAGGCTGAAAATGCATTTAAAGCCATAAAAAGTTCATTTTGGCTCTCACACCTTAACTAAATATTGTAGACTCAAACTTTTTGCTGTCATTAGTGTATGTTAGCAAAATGAAGATGATTCAAGCATTAATTTCATTGTGCTTTTGCTCATTTTGAAGATTTTGACATTTTCACCTGAAGTGTACAATCAGGCTGAAAATGCATTTAAAGCCATAAAAAGTTCATTTTGGCTCTCACACCTTAACTAAATGTTGTAGACTCAAACTTTTTGCTGTCATTAGTGTATTTTAGCAAAATGAAGATGATTCAAGCATTAATTTCATTGTGCTTTTGCTCATTTTGAAGATTTTGACATTTTCACCTGAAGTGTACAATTAGGGGCTGAAAACGCGTTTAAAGCAATAAAAAGTTCATTTTGGCTCTCACACCTTAACTAAATGTTGTAGACTCAAACTTTTTGCTGCCATTAGTGTATGTTAGCAAAATGAAGATGATTCAAGCATTAATTTCATTGTGCTTTTGCTCATTTTGAAGATTTTGACATTTTCACCTGAAGTGTACAATCAGGCTGAAAATGCATTTAAAGCCATAAAAAGTTCATTTTGGCTCTCACACCTTAACTAAATGTTGTAGACTCAAACTTTTTGCTGTCATTAGTGTATTTTAGCAAAATGAAGATGATTCAAGCATTAATTTCATTGTGCTTTTGCTCATTTTGAAGATTTTGACATTTTCACCTGAAGTGTACAATCAGGCTGAAAATGCATTTAAAGCCATAAAAAGTTCATTTTGGCTCTCACACCTTAACTAAATGTTGTAGACTCAAACTTTTTGCTGTCATTAGTGTATTTTAGCAAAATGAAGATGATTCAAGCATTAATTTCATTGTGCATTTGCTCATTTTGAAGATTTTGACATTTTCACCTGAAGTGTACAATTAGGGGCTGAAAACGCGTTTAAAGCAATAAAAAGTTCATTTTGGCTCTCACACCTTAACTAAATGTTGTAGACTCAAACTTTTTGCTGTCATTAGTGTATGTTAGCAAAATGAAGATGATTCAAGCATTAATTTCATTGTGCTTTTGCTCATTTTGAAGATTTTGACATTTTCACCTGAAGTGTACAATTAGGGGCTGAAAACGCGTTTAAAGCAATAAAAAGTTCATTTTGGCTCTCACACGTTAACTAAATGTTGTAGACTCAAACTTTTTGCTGTCATTAGTATATTTTAGCAAAATGAAGATGATTCAAGCATTAATTTTATTGTGCTTTTGCTCATTTTGAAGATTTTGACATTTTCACCTGAAGTGTACAATCGGGCTGAAAATGCATTTAAAGCCATAAAAAGTTCATTTTGGCTCTCACACCTTTACTAAATGTTGTAGACTCAAACTTTTTGCTGTCATTAGTGTATGTTAGCAAAATGAAGATGATTCAAGCATTAATTTCATTGTGCTTTTGCTCATTTTGAAGATTTTGACATTTAACCTGAAGTGTACAATCAGGCTGAAAATGCATTTAAAGCCATAAAAAGTTCATTTTGGCTCTCACACCTTAACTAAATGTTGTAGACTCAAACTTTTTGCTGTCATTAGTGTATGTTAGCAAAATGAAGATGATTCAAGCATTAATTTCATTGTGCTTTTGCTCATTTTGAAGATTTTGACATTTTCACCTGAAGTGTACAATCAGGCTGAAAATGCATTTAAAGCCATAAAAAGTTCATTTTGGCTCTCACACCTTAACTAAATGTTGTAGACTCAAACTTTTTGCTGTCATTAGTGTATGTTAGCAAAATGAAGATGATTCAAGCATTAATTTCATTGTGCTTTTGCTCATTTTGAAGATTTTGACATTTTCACCTGAAGTGTACAATCAGGCTGAAAATGCATTTAAAGCCATAAAAAGTTCATTTTGGCTCTCACACCTTAACTAAATGTTGTAGACTCAAACTTTTTGCTGTCATTAGTGTATGTTAGCAAAATGAAGATGATTCAAGCATTAATTTCATTGTGCTTTTGCTCATTTTGAAGATTTTGACATTTTCACCTGAAGTGTACAATCAGGCTGAAAATGCATTTAAAGCCATAAAAAGTTCATTTTGGCTCTCACACCTTAACTAAATGTTGTAGACTCAAACTTTTTGCTGTCATTAGTGTATGTTAGCAAAATGAAGATGATTCAAGCATTAATTTCATTGTGCTTTTGCTCATTTTGAAGATTTTGACATTTTCACCTGAAGTGTACAATCGGGCTGAAAATGCATTTAAAGCCATAAAAAGTTCATTTTGGCTCTCACACCTTAACTAAATGTTGTAGACTCAAACTTTTTGCTGTCATTAGTGTATTTTAGCAAAATGAAGATGATTCAAGCATTAATTTCATTGTGCTTTTGCTCATTTTGAAGATTTTGACATTTTCACCTGAAGTGTACAATCGGGCTGAAAATGCATTTAAAGCCATAAAAAGTTCATTTTGGCTCTCACACCTTAACTAAATGTTGTAGACTCAAACTTTTTGCTGTCATTAGTGTATTTTAGCAAAATGAAGATGATTCAAGCATTAATTTCATTGTGCTTTTGCTCATTTTGAAGATTTTGACATTTTCACCTGAAGTGTACAATCAGGCTGAAAATGCATTTAAAGCCATAAAAAGTTCATTTTGGCTCTCACACCTTAACTAAATGTTGTAGACTCAAACTTTTTGCTGTCATTAGTGTATGTTAGCAAAATGAAGATGATTCAAGCATTAATTTCATTGTGCTTTTGCTCATTTTGAAGATTTTGACATTTTCACCTGAAGTGTACAATCAGGCTGAAAATGCATTTAAAGCCATAAAAAGTTCATTTTGGCTCTCACACCTTAACTAAATGTTGTAGACTCAAACTTTTTGCTGTCATTAGTGTATTTTAGCAAAATGAAGATGATTCAAGCATTAATTTTATTGTGCTTTTGCTCATTTTGAAGATTTTGACATTTTCACCTGAAGTGTACAATCGGGCTGAAAATGCATTCATTTAAAGCCATAAAAAGTTCATTTTGGCTCTCACACCTTAACTAAATGTTGTAGACTCAAACTTTTTGCTGTCATTAGTGTATGTTAGCAAAATGAAGATGATTCAAGCATTAATTTCATTGTGCTTTTGCTCATTTTGAAGATTTTGACATTTTCACCTGAAGTGTACAATCAGGCTGAAAATGCATTTAAAGCCATAAAAAGTTCATTTTGGCTCTCACACCTTAACTAAATGTTGTAGACTCAAACTTTTTGCTGTCATTAGTGTATTTTAGCAAAATGAAGATGATTCAAGCATTAATTTCATTTGCTTTTGCTCATTTTGAAGATTTTGACATTTTAACCTGAAGTGTACAATTAGGGGCTGAAAATGCATTTAAAGCCATAAAAAGTTCATTTTGGCTCTCACACCTTAACTAAATGTTGTAGACTCAAACTTTTTGCTGTCGTTAGTGTATTTTAGCAAAATGAAGATGATTCAAGCATTAATTTCATTGTGCTTTTGCTCATTTTGAAGATTTTGACATTTTCACCTGAAGTGTACAATCAAGCTGAAAATGCATTTAAAGCCATAAAAAGTTCATTTTGGCTCTCACACCTTAACTAAATGTTGTAGACTCAAACTTTTTGCTGTCATTAGTGTATTTTAGCAAAATGAAGATGATTCAAGCATTAATTTTATTGTGCTTTTGCTCATTTTGAAGATTTTGACATTTTCACCTGAAGTGTACAATCGGGCTGAAAATGCATTTAAAGCCATAAAAAGTTCATTTTGGCTCTCACACCTTAACTAAATGTTGTAGACTCAAACTTTTTGCTGTCATTAGTGTATTTTAGCAAAATGAAGATGATTCAAGCATTAATTTCATTGTGCTTTTGCTCATTTTGAAGATTTTGACATTTTCACCTGAAGTGTACAATTAGGGGCTGAAAATGCATTTAAAGCCATAAAAAGTTCATTTTGGCTCTCACACCTTAACTAAATAATGTAGACTCAAACTTTTTGCTGTCATTAGTGTATGTTAGCAAAATGAAGATGATTCAAGCATTAATTTCATTGTGCTTTTGCTCATTTTGAAGATTTTGACATTTTCACCTGAAGTGTACAATCAGGCTGAAAATGCATTTAAAGCCATAAAAAGTTCATTTTGGCTCTCACACCTTAACTAAATGTTGTAGACTCAAACTTTTTGCTGTCATTAGTGTATGTTAGCAAAATGAAGATGATTCAAGCATTAATTTCATTGTGCTTTTGCTCATTTTGAAGATTTTGACATTTTCACCTGAAGTGTACAATCGGGCTGAAAATGCATTTAAAGCCATAAAAAGTTTATTTTGGCTCTCACACCTTAACTAAATGTTGTAGACTCAAACTTTTTGCTGTCATTAGTGTATTTTAGCAAAATGAAGATGATTCAAGCATTAATTTCATTGTGCTTTTGCTCATTTTGAAGATTTTGACATTTTCACCTGAAGTGTACAATCAGGCTGAAAATGCATTTAAAGCCATAAAAAGTTCATTTTGGCTCTCACACCTTAACTAAATGTTGTAGACTCAAACTTTTTGCTGTCATTAGTGTATGTTAGCAAAATGAAGATGATTCAAGCATTAATTTCATTGTGCTTTTGCTCATTTTGAAGATTTTGACATTTTCACCTGAAGTGTACAATCAGGCTGAAAATGCATTTAAAGCCATAAAAAGTTCATTTTGGCTCTCACACCTTAACTAAATGTTGTAGACTCAAACTTTTTGCTGTCATTAGTGTATTTTAGCAAAATGAAGATGATTCAAGCATTAATTTCATTGTGCTTTTGCTCATTTTGAAGATTTTGACATTTTCACCTGAAGTGTACAATTAGGGGCTGAAAACGCGTTTAAAGCAATAAAAAGTTCATTTTGGCTCTCACACCTTAACTAAATGTTGTAGACTCAAACTTTTTGCTGCCATTAGTGTATGTTAGCAAAATGAAGATGATTCAAGCATTAATTTCATTGTGCTTTTGCTCATTTTGAAGATTTTGACATTTTCACCTGAAGTGTACAATCAGGCTGAAAATGCATTTAAAGCCATAAAAAGTTCATTTTGGCTCTCACACCTTAACTAAATGTTGTAGACTCAAACTTTTTGCTGTCATTAGTGTATTTTAGCAAAATGAAGATGATTCAAGCATTAATTTCATTGTGCTTTTGCTCATTTTGAAGATTTTGACATTTTCACCTGAAGTGTACAATCAGGCTGAAAATGCATTTAAAGCCATAAAAAGTTCATTTTGGCTCTCACACCTTAACTAAATGTTGTAGACTCAAACTTTTTGCTGTCATTAGTGTATTTTAGCAAAATGAAGATGATTCAAGCATTAATTTCATTGTGCATTTGCTCATTTTGAAGATTTTGACATTTTCACCTGAAGTGTACAATTAGGGGCTGAAAACGCGTTTAAAGCAATAAAAAGTTCATTTTGGCTCTCACACCTTAACTAAATGTTGTAGACTCAAACTTTTTGCTGTCATTAGTGTATGTTAGCAAAATGAAGATGATTCAAGCATTAATTTCATTGTGCTTTTGCTCATTTTGAAGATTTTGACATTTTCACCTGAAGTGTACAATTAGGGGCTGAAAACGCGTTTAAAGCAATAAAAAGTTCATTTTGGCTCTCACACGTTAACTAAATGTTGTAGACTCAAACTTTTTGCTGTCATTAGTATATTTTAGCAAAATGAAGATGATTCAAGCATTAATTTTATTGTGCTTTTGCTCATTTTGAAGATTTTGACATTTTCACCTGAAGTGTACAATCGGGCTGAAAATGCATTTAAAGCCATAAAAAGTTCATTTTGGCTCTCACACCTTTACTAAATGTTGTAGACTCAAACTTTTTGCTGTCATTAGTGTATGTTAGCAAAATGAAGATGATTCAAGCATTAATTTCATTGTGCTTTTGCTCATTTTGAAGATTTTGACATTTAACCTGAAGTGTACAATCAGGCTGAAAATGCATTTAAAGCCATAAAAAGTTCATTTTGGCTCTCACACCTTAACTAAATGTTGTAGACTCAAACTTTTTGCTGTCATTAGTGTATGTTAGCAAAATGAAGATGATTCAAGCATTAATTTCATTGTGCTTTTGCTCATTTTGAAGATTTTGACATTTTCACCTGAAGTGTACAATCAGGCTGAAAATGCATTTAAAGCCATAAAAAGTTCATTTTGGCTCTCACACCTTAACTAAATGTTGTAGACTCAAACTTTTTGCTGTCATTAGTGTATGTTAGCAAAATGAAGATGATTCAAGCATTAATTTCATTGTGCTTTTGCTCATTTTGAAGATTTTGACATTTTCACCTGAAGTGTACAATCAGGCTGAAAATGCATTTAAAGCCATAAAAAGTTCATTTTGGCTCTCACACCTTAACTAAATGTTGTAGACTCAAACTTTTTGCTGTCATTAGTGTATGTTAGCAAAATGAAGATGATTCAAGCATTAATTTCATTGTGCTTTTGCTCATTTTGAAGATTTTGACATTTTCACCTGAAGTGTACAATCAGGCTGAAAATGCATTTAAAGCCATAAAAAGTTCATTTTGGCTCTCACACCTTAACTAAATGTTGTAGACTCAAACTTTTTGCTGTCATTAGTGTATGTTAGCAAAATGAAGATGATTCAAGCATTAATTTCATTGTGCTTTTGCTCATTTTGAAGATTTTGACATTTTCACCTGAAGTGTACAATCGGGCTGAAAATGCATTTAAAGCCATAAAAAGTTCATTTTGGCTCTCACACCTTAACTAAATGTTGTAGACTCAAACTTTTTGCTGTCATTAGTGTATTTTAGCAAAATGAAGATGATTCAAGCATTAATTTCATTGTGCTTTTGCTCATTTTGAAGATTTTGACATTTTCACCTGAAGTGTACAATCGGGCTGAAAATGCATTTAAAGCCATAAAAAGTTCATTTTGGCTCTCACACCTTAACTAAATGTTGTAGACTCAAACTTTTTGCTGTCATTAGTGTATTTTAGCAAAATGAAGATGATTCAAGCATTAATTTCATTGTGCTTTTGCTCATTTTGAAGATTTTGACATTTTCACCTGAAGTGTACAATCAGGCTGAAAATGCATTTAAAGCCATAAAAAGTTCATTTTGGCTCTCACACCTTAACTAAATGTTGTAGACTCAAACTTTTTGCTGTCATTAGTGTATGTTAGCAAAATGAAGATGATTCAAGCATTAATTTCATTGTGCTTTTGCTCATTTTGAAGATTTTGACATTTTCACCTGAAGTGTACAATCAGGCTGAAAATGCATTTAAAGCCATAAAAAGTTCATTTTGGCTCTCACACCTTAACTAAATGTTGTAGACTCAAACTTTTTGCTGTCATTAGTGTATTTTAGCAAAATGAAGATGATTCAAGCATTAATTTTATTGTGCTTTTGCTCATTTTGAAGATTTTGACATTTTCACCTGAAGTGTACAATCGGGCTGAAAATGCATTCATTTAAAGCCATAAAAAGTTCATTTTGGCTCTCACACCTTAACTAAATGTTGTAGACTCAAACTTTTTGCTGTCATTAGTGTATGTTAGCAAAATGAAGATGATTCAAGCATTAATTTCATTGTGCTTTTGCTCATTTTGAAGATTTTGACATTTTCACCTGAAGTGTACAATCAGGCTGAAAATGCATTTAAAGCCATAAAAAGTTCATTTTGGCTCTCACACCTTAACTAAATGTTGTAGACTCAAACTTTTTGCTGTCATTAGTGTATTTTAGCAAAATGAAGATGATTCAAGCATTAATTTCATTTGCTTTTGCTCATTTTGAAGATTTTGACATTTTAACCTGAAGTGTACAATTAGGGGCTGAAAATGCATTTAAAGCCATAAAAAGTTCATTTTGGCTCTCACACCTTAACTAAATGTTGTAGACTCAAACTTTTTGCTGTCGTTAGTGTATTTTAGCAAAATGAAGATGATTCAAGCATTAATTTCATTGTGCTTTTGCTCATTTTGAAGATTTTGACATTTTCACCTGAAGTGTACAATCAAGCTGAAAATGCATTTAAAGCCATAAAAAGTTCATTTTGGCTCTCACACCTTAACTAAATGTTGTAGACTCAAACTTTTTGCTGTCATTAGTGTATTTTAGCAAAATGAAGATGATTCAAGCATTAATTTTATTGTGCTTTTGCTCATTTTGAAGATTTTGACATTTTCACCTGAAGTGTACAATCGGGCTGAAAATGCATTTAAAGCCATAAAAAGTTCATTTTGGCTCTCACACCTTAACTAAATGTTGTAGACTCAAACTTTTTGCTGTCATTAGTGTATTTTAGCAAAATGAAGATGATTCAAGCATTAATTTCATTGTGCTTTTGCTCATTTTGAAGATTTTGACATTTTCACCTGAAGTGTACAATTAGGGGCTGAAAATGCATTTAAAGCCATAAAAAGTTCATTTTGGCTCTCACACCTTAACTAAATAATGTAGACTCAAACTTTTTGCTGTCATTAGTGTATGTTAGCAAAATGAAGATGATTCAAGCATTAATTTCATTGTGCTTTTGCTCATTTTGAAGATTTTGACATTTTCACCTGAAGTGTACAATCAGGCTGAAAATGCATTTAAAGCCATAAAAAGTTCATTTTGGCTCTCACACCTTAACTAAATGTTGTAGACTCAAACTTTTTGCTGTCATTAGTGTATTTTAGCAAAATGAAGATGATTCAAGCATTAATTTTATTGTGCTTTTGCTCATTTTGAAGATTTTGACATTTTCACCTGAAGTGTACAATCGGGCTGAAAATGCATTCATTTAAAGCCATAAAAAGTTCATTTTGGCTCTCACACCTTAACTAAATGTTGTAGACTCAAACTTTTTGCTGTCATTAGTGTATGTTAGCAAAATGAAGATGATTCAAGCATTAATTTCATTGTGCTTTTGCTCATTTTGAAGATTTTGACATTTTCACCTGAAGTGTACAATCAGGCTGAAAATGCATTTAAAGCCATAAAAAGTTCATTTTGGCTCTCACACCTTAACTAAATGTTGTAGACTCAAACTTTTTGCTGTCATTAGTGTATTTTAGCAAAATGAAGATGATTCAAGTTTGCTCATTTTGAAGATTTTGACATTTTCACCTGAAGTGTACAATCAGGCTGAAAATGCATTTAAAGCCATAAAAAATTCATTTTGGCTCTCACACCTTAACTAAATGTTTTAGACTCAAACTTTTTGCTGTCATTAGTGTATTTTAGCAAAATGAAGATGATTCAAGCATTAATTTCATTGTGCTTTTGCTCATTTTGAAGATTTTGACATTTTCACCTGAAATGTACAATCGGGCTGAAAATGCATTTAAAGCCATAAAAAGTTCATTTTGGCTCTCACACCTTAACTAAATGTTGTAGACTCAAACTTTTTGCTGTCATTAGTGTATGTTAGCAAAAAAAGATGATTCAAGCATTAATTTCATTGTGCTTTTGCTCATTTTGAAGATTTTGACATTTTCACCTGAAGTGTACAATCAGGCTGAAAATGCATTTAAAGCCATAAAAAGTTCATTTTGGCTCTCACACCTTAACTAAATGTTGTAGACTCAAACTTTTTGCTGTCATTAGTGTATGTTAGCAAAATGAAGATGATTCAAGCATTAATTTTATTGTGCTTTTGCTCATTTTGAAGATTTTGACATTTTCACCTGAAGTGTACAATCAGGCTGAAAATGCATTTAAAGCCATAAAAAGTTCATTTTGGCTCTCACACCTTAACTAAATGTTGTAGACTCAAACTTTTTGCTGTCATTAGTGTATTTTAGCAAAATGAAGATGATTCAAGCATTAATTTCATTGTGTTTTTGTTCATTTTGAAGATTTTGACATTTTCACCTGAAGTGTACAATCAGGCTGAAAATGCATTTAAAGCCATAAAAAGTTCATTTTGGCTCTCACTTCTTAACTAAATGTTGTAGACTCAAACTTTTTGCTGTCATTAGTGTATTTTAGCAAAATGAAGATGATTCAAGCATTAATTTCATTGTGCTTTTGCTCATTTTGAAGATTTTGACATTTTCACCTGAAGTGTACAATTAGGGGCTGAAAACAAGTTTAAAGCAATAAAAAGTTCATTTTGGCTCTCACACCTTAACTAAATGTTGTAGACTCAAACTTTTTGCTGTCATTAGTATATTTTAGCAAAATGAAGATGATTCAAGCATTCATTTCATTGTGCTTTTGCTCATTTTGAAGATTTTGACATTTTCACCTGAAGTGTACAATCAGGCTGAAAATGCATTTAAAGCCATAAAAAGTTCATTTTGGCTCTCACACCTTAACTAAATGTTGTAGACTCAAACTTTTTGCTGTCATTAGTGTATTTTAGCAAAATGAAGATGATTCAAGCATTAATTTCATTGTGCTTTTGCTCATTTTGAAGATTTTGACATTTTCACCTGAAGTGTACAATCGGGCTGAAAATGCATTTAAAGCCATAAAAAGTTCATTTTGGCTCTCACACCTTAACTAAATGTTGTAGACTCAAACTTTTTGCTGTCATTAGTGTATTTTAGCAAAATGAAGATGATTCAAGCATTAATTTCATTGTGCTTTTGCTCATTTTGAAGATTTTGACATTTTCACCTGAAGTGTACAATTAGGGGCTGAAAACGCGTTTAAAGCAATAAAAAGTTCATTTTGGCTCTCACACCTTAACTAAATGTTGTAGACTCAAACTTTTTGCTGTCATTAGTATATTTTAGCAAAATGAAGATGATTCAAGCATTAATTTTATTGTGCTTTTGCTCATTTTGAAGATTTTGACATTTTCACCTGAAGTGTACAATCGGGCTGAAAATGCATTTAAAGCCATAAAAAGTTCATTTTGGCTCTCACACCTTAACTAAATGTTGTAGACTCAAACTTTTTGCTGTCATTAGTGTATGTTAGCAAAATGAAGATGATTCAAGCATTAATTTCATTGTGCTTTTGCTCATTTTGAAGATTTTGACATTTTCACCTGAAGTGTACAATCAGGCTGAAAATGCATTTAAAGCCATAAAAAATTCATTTTGGCTCTCACACCTTAACTAAATGTTTTAGACTCAAACTTTTTGCTGTCATTAGTGTATTTTAGCAAAATGAAGATGATTCAAGCATTAATTTCATTGTGCTTTTGCTCATTTTGAAGATTTTGACATTTTCACCTGAAGTGTACAATCAGGCTGAAAATGCATTTAAAGCCATAAAAAGTTCATTTTGGCTCTCACACCTTAACTAAATGTTGTAGACTCAAACTTTTTGCTGTCATTAGTGTATTTTAGCAAAATGAAGATGATTCAAGCATTAATTTCATTGTGCTTTTGCTCATTTTGAAGATTTTGACATTTTCACCTGAAGTGTACAATCGGGCTGAAAATGCATTTAAAGCCATAAAAAGTTCATTTTGGCTCTCACACCTTAACTAAATGTTGTAGACTCAAACTTTTTGCTGTCATTAGTGTATTTTAGCAAAATGAAGATGATTCAAGCATTAATTTCATTGTGCTTTTGCTCATTTTGAAGATTTTGACATTTTCACCTGAAGTGTACAATTAGGGGCTGAAAACGCGTTTAAAGCAATAAAAAGTTCATTTTGGCTCTCACACCTTAACTAAATGTTGTAGACTCAAACTTTTTGCTGTCATTAGTATATTTTAGCAAAATGAAGATGATTCAAGCATTAATTTTATTGTGCTTTTGCTCATTTTGAAGATTTTGACATTTTCACCTGAAGTGTACAATCGGGCTGAAAATGCATTTAAAGCCATAAAAAGTTCATTTTGGCTCTCACACCTTAACTAAATGTTGTAGACTCAAACTTTTTGCTGTCATTAGTGTATGTTAGCAAAATGAAGATGATTCAAGCATTAATTTCATTGTGCTTTTGCTCATTTTGAAGATTTTGACATTTTCACCTGAAGTGTACAATCAGGCTGAAAATGCATTTAAAGCCATAAAAAATTCATTTTGGCTCTCACACCTTAACTAAATGTTTTAGACTCAAACTTTTTGCTGTCATTAGTGTATTTTAGCAAAATGAAGATGATTCAAGCATTAATTTCATTGTGCTTTTGCTCATTTTGAAGATTTTGACATTTTCACCTGAAATGTACCATCGGGCTGAAAATGCATTTAAAGCCATAAAAAGTTCATTTTGGCTCTCACACCTTAACTAAATGTTGTAGACTCAAACTTTTTGCTGTCATTAGTGTATGTTAGCAAAAAAAGATGATTCAAGCATTAATTTCATTGTGCTTTTGCTCATTTTGAAGATTTTGACATTTTCACCTGAAGTGTACAATCAGGCTGAAAATGCATTTAAAGCCATAAAAAGTTCATTTTGGCTCTCACACCTTAACTAAATGTTGTAGACTCAAACTTTTTGCTGTCATTAGTGTATGTTAGCAAAATGAAGATGATTCAAGCATTAATTTTATTGTGCTTTTGCTCATTTTGAAGATTTTGACATTTTCACCTGAAGTGTACAATCAGGCTGAAAATGCATTTAAAGCCATAAAAAGTTCATTTTGGCTCTCACACCTTAACTAAATGTTGTAGACTCAAACTTTTTGCTGTCATTAGTGTATTTTAGCAAAATGAAGATGATTCAAGCATTAATTTCATTGTGCTTTTGCTCATTTTGAAGATTTTGACATTTTCACCTGAAGTGTCGGGCTGAAAATGCATTTAAAGCCATAAAAAGTTCATTTTGGCTCTCACACCTTAACTAAATGTTGTAGACTCAAACTTTTTGATGTCATTAGTGTATGTTAGCAAAATGAAGATGATTCAAGCATTAATTTCATTGTGCTTTTGCTCATTTTAAAGATTTTGACATTTTCACCTGAAGTGTACAATCAGGCTGAAAATGCATTTAAAGCCATAAAAAGTTCATTTTGGCTCTCACACCTTAACTAAATGTTGTAGACTCAAACTTTTTGCTGTCATTAGTGTATTTGAGCAAAATGAAGATGATTCAAGCATTAATTTTATTGTGCTTTTGCTCATTTTGAAGATTTTGATATTTTCACCTGAAGTGTACAATCGGGCTGAAAATGCATTTAAAGCCATAAAAAGTTCATTTTGGCTCTCACACCTTAACTAAATGTTGTAGACTCAAACTTTTTGCTGTCATTAGTGTATGTTAGCAAAATGAAGATGATTCAAGCATTAATTTCATTGTGCTTTTGCTCATTTTGAAGATTTTGACATTTTCACCTGAAGTGTACAATCAGGCTGAAAATGCATTTAAAGCCATAAAAAGTTCATTTTGGCTCTCACACCTTAACTAAATGTTGTAGACTCAAACTTTTTGCTGTCATTAGTGTATTTTAGCAAAATGAAGATCATTCAAGCATTAATTTCATTGTGCTTTTGCTCATTTTGAAGATTTTGACATTTTCACCTGAAGTGTACAATTAGGGGCTGAAAACGCGTTTAAAGCAATAAAAAGTTCATTTTGGCTCTCACACCTTAACTAAATGTTGTAGACTCAAACTTTTTTGCTGTCATTCGTATATTTTAGCAAAATGAAGATGATTCAAGCATTAATTTTATTGTGCTTTTGCTCATTTTGAAGATTTTGACATTTTCACCTGAAGTGTACAATCGGGCTGAAAATGCATTTAAAGCCATAAAAAGTTCATTTTGGCTCTCACACCTTAACTAAATGTTGTAGACTCAAACTTTTTGCTGTCATTAGTGTATGTTAGCAAAATGAAGATGATTCAAGCATTAATTTCATTGTGCTTTTGCTCATTTTGAAGATTTTGACATTTTCACCTGAAGTGTACAATCAGGCTGAAAATGCATTTAAAGCCATAAAAAGTTCATTTTGGCTCTCACACCTTAACTAAATGTTGTAGACTCAAACTTTTTGCTGTCATTAGTGTATTTTAGCAAAATGAAGATGATTCAAGCATTAATTTCATTGTGCTTTTGCTCATTTTGAAGATTTTGACATTTTCACCTGAAGTGTACAATCGGGCTGAAAATGCATTTAAAGCCATAAAAAGTTCATTTTGGCTCTCACACCTTAACTAAATGTTGTAGACTCAAACTTTTTGCTGTCATTAGTGTATTTTAGCAAAATGAAGATGATTCAAGCATTAATTTCATTGTGCTTTTGCTCATTTTGAAGATTTTGACATTTTCACCTGAAGTGTACAATCGGGCTGAAAATGCATTTAAAGCCATAAAAAGTTCATTTTGGCTCTCACACCTTAACTAAATGTTGTAGACTCAAACTTTTTGCTGTCATTAGTGTATTTTAGCAAAATGAAGATGATTCAAGCATTAATTTCATTGTGCTTTTGCTCATTTTGAAGATTTTGACATTTTCACCTGAAGTGTACAATTAGGGGCTGAAAACGCGTTTAAAGCAATAAAAAGTTCATTTTGGCTCTCACACCTTAACTAAATGTTGTAGACTCAAACTTTTTGCTGTCATTAGTATATTTTAGCAAAATGAAGATGATTCAAGCATTAATTTTATTGTGCTTTTGCTCATTTTGGAGATTTTGACATTTTCACCTGAAGTGTACAATCGGGCTGAAAATGCATTTAAAGCCATAAAAAGTTCATTTTGGCTCTCACACCTTAACTAAATGTTGTATACTCAAACTTTTTGCTGTCATTAGTGTATGTTAGCAAAATGAAGATCATTCAAGCATTAATTTCATTGTGCTTTTGCTCATTTTGAAGATTTTGACATTTTCACCTGAAGTGTACAATCGGGCTGAAAATGCTTTTAAAGCAATAAAAAGTTCATTTTGGCTCTCACACCTTAACTAAATGTTGTAGATTCAAACTTTTTGCTGTCATTAGTGTATTTTAGCAAAATGAAGATGATTCAAGCATTAATTTCATTGTGCTTTTGCTCATTTTGGAGATTTTGACATTTTCACCTGAAGTGTACAATTAGGGGCTGAAAACGCGTTTAAAGCAATAAAAAGTTCATTTTGGCTCTCCACCTTAACTAAATGTTGTAGACTCAAACTTTTTGCTGTCATTAGTATATTTTAGCAAAATTAAGATGATTCAAGCATTAATTTTATTGTGCTTTTGCTCATTTTGAAGATTTTGACATTTTCACCTGAAGTGTACAATCGGGCTGAAAATGCATTTAAAGCCATAAAAAGTTCATTTTGGCTCTCACACCTTAACTAAATGTTGTAGACTCAAACTTTTTGCAGTCATTAGTGTATGTTAGCAAAATGAAGATGATTCAAGCATTAATTTCATTGTGCTTTTGCTCATTTTGAAGATTTTGACATTTTCACCTGAAGTGTACAATCAGGCTGAAAATGCATTTAAAGCCATAAAAAGTTCATTTTGGCTCTCACACCTTAACTAAATGTTGTAGACTCAAACTTTTTGCTGTCATTAGTGTATTTTAGCAAAATGAAGATGATTCAAGCATTAATTTCATTGTGCTTTTGCTCATTTTGAAGATTTTGACATTTTCACCTGAAGTGTACAATTAGGGGCTGAAAACGCGTTTAAAGCAATAAAAAGTTCATTTTGGCTCTCACACCTTAACTAAATGTTGTAGACTCAAACTTTTTGCTGTCATTAGTATATTTTAGCAAAATGAAGATGATTCAAGCATTAATTTTATTGTGCTTTTGCTCATTTTGAAGATTTTGACATTTTCACCTGAAGTGTACAATCGGGCTGAAAATGCATTTAAAGCCATAAAAAGTTCATTTTGGCTCTCACACCTTAACTAAATGTTGTAGACTCAAACTTTTTGCTGTCATTAGTGTATGTTAGCAAAATGAAGATGATTCAAGCATTAATTTCATTGTGCTTTTGCTCATTTTGAAGATTTTGACATTTTCACCTGAAGTGTACAATCAGGCTGAAAATGCATTTAAAGCCATAAAAAATTCATTTTGGCTCTCACACCTTAACTAAATGTTTTAGACTCAAACTTTTTGCTGTCATTAGTGTATTTTAGCAAAATGAAGATGATTCAAGCATTAATTTCATTGTGCTTTTGCTCATTTTGAAGATTTTTACATTTTCACCTGAAATGTACAATCGGGCTGAAAATGCATTTAAAGCCATAAAAAGTTCATTTTGGCTCTCACACCTTAACTAAATGTTGTAGACTCAAACTTTTTGATGTCATTAGTGTATGTTAGCAAAATGAAGATGATTCAAGCATTAATTTCATTGTGCTTTTGCTCATTTTGAAGATTTTGACATTTTCACCTGAAGTGTACAATCGGGCTGAAAATGCTTTTAAAGC
This sequence comes from Leptonotus elevatus, assembly GCF_054856555.1. NCBI lineage: Eukaryota > Metazoa > Chordata > Actinopteri > Syngnathiformes > Syngnathidae > Leptonotus > Leptonotus elevatus. The sequence continues at coordinate 67,685 of NW_028233726.1, forward strand.
AATAAAAAGTTCATTTTGGCTCTCACACCTTAACTAAATGTTGTAGATTCAAACTTTTTGCTGTCATTAGTGTATGTTAGCAAAATGAAGATGATTCAAGCATTAATTTCATTGTGCTTTTGCTCATTTTGAAGATTTTGACATTTTCACCTGAAGTGTACAATCAGGCTGAAAACGCATTTAAAGCCATAAAAAGTTCATTTTGGCTCTCACACCTTAACTAAATGTTGTAGACTCAAACTTTTTGCTGTCATTAGTGTATTTTAGCAAAATGAAGATGATTCAAGCATTAATTTCATTGTGCTTTTGCTCATTTTGAAGATTTTGACATTTTCACCTGAAGTGTACAATTAGGGGCTGAAAACGCGTTTAAAGCAATAAAAAGTTCATTTTGGCTCTCACACCTTAACTAAATGTTGTAGACTCAAACTTTTTGCTGTCATTAGTATATTTTAGCAAAATGAAGATGATTCAAGCATTAATTTTATTGTGCTTTTGCTCATTTTGAAGATTTTGACATTTTCACCTGAAGTGTACAATCGGGCTGAAAATGCATTTAAAGCCATAAAAAGTTCATTTTGGCTCTCACACCTTAACTAAATGTTGTAGACTCAAACTTTTTGCTGTCATTAGTGTATGTTAGCAAAATGAAGATGATTCAAGCATTAATTTCATTGTGCTTTTGCTCATTTTGAAGATTTTGACATTTTCACCTGAAGTGTACAATCAGGCTGAAAATGCATTTAAAGCCATAAAAAATTCATTTTGGCTCTCACACCTTAACTAAATGTTTTAGACTCAAACTTTTTGCTGTCATTAGTGTATTTTAGCAAAATGAAGATGATTCAAGCATTAATTTCATTGTGCTTTTGCTCATTTTGAAGATTTTGACATTTTCACCTGAAATGTACAATCGGGCTGAAAATGCATTTAAAGCCATAAAAAGTTCATTTTGGCTCTCACACCTTAACTAAATGTTGTAGACTCAAACTTTTTGATGTCATTAGTGTATGTTAGCAAAATGAAGATGATTCAAGCATTAATTTCATTGTGCTTTTGCTCATTTTGAAGATTTTGACATTTTCACCTGAAGTGTACAATCAGGCTGAAAATGCATTTAAAGCCATAAAAAGTTCATTTTGGCTCTCACACCTTAACTAAATGTTGTAGACTCAAACTTTTTGCTGTCATTAGTGTATTTGAGCAAAATGAAGATGATTCAAGCATTAATTTTATTGTGCTTTTGCTCATTTTGAAGATTTTGATATTTTCACCTGAAGTGTACAATCGGGCTGAAAATGCATTTAAAGCCATAAAAAGTTCATTTTGGCTCTCACACCTTAACTAAATGTTGTAGACTCAAACTTTTTGCTGTCATTAGTGTATGTTAGCAAAATGAAGATGATTCAAGCATTAATTTCATTGTGCTTTTGCTCATTTTGAAGATTTTGACATTTTCACCTGAAGTGTACAATCAGGCTGAAAATGCATTTAAAGCCATAAAAAGTTCATTTTGGCTCTCACACCTTAACTAAATGTTGTAGACTCAAACTTTTTGCTGTCATTAGTGTATTTTAGCAAAATGAAGATGATTCAAGCATTAATTTCATTGTGCTTTTGCTCATTTTGAAGATTTTGACATTTTCACCTGAAGTGTACAATTAGGGGCTGAAAACGCGTTTAAAGCAATAAAAAGTTCATTTTGGCTCTCACACCTTAACTAAATGTTGTAGACTCAAACTTTTTGCTGTCATTAGTATATTTTAGCAAAATGAAGATGATTCAAGCATTAATTTTATTGTGCTTTTGCTCATTTTGAAGATTTTGACATTTTCACCTGAAGTGTACAATCGGGCTGAAAATGCATTTAAAGCCATAAAAAGTTCATTTTGGCTCTCACACCTTAACTAAATGTTGTAGACTCAAACTTTTTGCTGTCATTAGTGTATGTTAGCAAAATGAAGATGATTCAAGCATTAATTTCATTGTGCTTTTGCTCATTTTGAAGATTTTGACATTTTCACCTGAAGTGTACAATCAGGCTGAAAATGCATTTAAAGCCATAAAAAATTCATTTTGGCTCTCACACCTTAACTAAATGTTTTAGACTCAAACGTTTTGCTGTCATTAGTGTATTTTAGCAAAATGAAGATGATTCAAGCATTAATTTCATTGTGCTTTTGCTCATTTTGAAGATTTTGACATTTTCACCTGAAATGTACAATCGGGCTGAAAATGCATTTAAAGCCATAAAAAGTTCATTTTGGCTCTCACACCTTAACTAAATGTTGTAGACTCAAACTTTTTGATGTCATTAGTGTATGTTAGCAAAATGAAGATGATTCAAGCATTAATTTCATTGTGCTTTTGCTCATTTTGAAGATTTTGACATTTTCACCTGAAGTGTACAATCAGGCTGAAAATGCATTTAAAGCCATAAAAAGTTCATTTTGGCTCTCACACCTTAACTAAATGTTGTAGACTCAAACTTTTTGCTGTCATTAGTGTATTTGAGCAAAATGAAGATGATTCAAGCATTAATTTTATTGTGCTTTTGCTCATTTTGAAGATTTTGATATTTTCACCTGAAGTGTACAATCGGGCTGAAAATGCATTTAAAGCCATAAAAAGTTCATTTTGGCTCTCACACCTTAACTAAATGTTGTAGACTCAAACTTTTTGCTGTCATTAGTGTATGTTAGCAAAATGAAGATGATTCAAGCATTAATTTCATTGTGCTTTTGCTCATTTTGAAGATTTTGACATTTTCACCTGAAGTGTACAATCAGGCTGAAAATGCATTTAAAGCCATAAAAAGTTCATTTTGGCTCTCACACCTTAACTAAATGTTGTAGACTCAAACTTTTTGCTGTCATTAGTGTATTTTAGCAAAATGAAGATGATTCAAGCATTAATTTCATTGTGCTTTTGCTCATTTTGAAGATTTTGACATTTTCACCTGAAGTGTACAATTAGGGGCTGAAAACGCGTTTAAAGCAATAAAAAGTTCATTTTGGCTCTCACACCTTAACTAAATGTTGTAGACTCAAACTTTTTTGCTGTCATTCGTATATTTTAGCAAAATGAAGATGATTCAAGCATTAATTTTATTGTGCTTTTGCTCATTTTGAAGATTTTGACATTTTCACCTGAAGTGTACAATCGGGCTGAAAATGCATTTAAAGCCATAAAAAGTTCATTTTGGCTCTCACACCTTAACTAAATGTTGTAGACTCAAACTTTTTGCTGTCATTAGTGTATGTTAGCAAAATGAAGATGATTCAAGCATTAATTTCATTGTGCTTTTGCTCATTTTGAAGATTTTGACATTTTAACCTGAAGTGTACAATCAGGCTGAAAATGCATTTAAAGCCATAAAAAGTTCATTTTGGCTCTCACACCTTAACTAAATGTTGTAGACTCAAACTTTTTGCTGTCATTAGTGTATTTTAGCAAAATGAAGATGATTCAAGCATTAATTTCATTGTGCTTTTGCTCATTTTGAAGATTTTGACATTTTCACCTGAAGTGTACAATCGGGCTGAAAATGCATTTAAAGCCATAAAAAGTTCATTTTGGCTCTCACACCTTAACTAAATGTTGTAGACTCAAACTTTTTGCTGTCATTAGTGTATTTTAGCAAAATGAAGTTGATTCAAGCATTAATTTCATTGTGCTTTTGCTCATTTTGAAGATTTTGACATTTTCACCTGAAGTGTACAATCGGGCTGAAAATGCATTTAAAGCCATAAAAAGTTCATTTTGGCTCTCACACCTTAACTAAATGTTGTAGACTCAAACTTTTTGCTGTCATTAGTGTATTTTAGCAAAATGAAGATGATTCAAGCATTAATTTCATTGTGCTTTTGCTCATTTTGAAGATTTTGACATTTTCACCTGAAGTGTACAATTAGGGGCTGAAAATGCGTTTAAAGCAATAAAAAGTTCATTTTGGCTCTCACACCTTAACTAAATGTTGTAGACTCAAACTTTTTGCTGTCATTAGTATATTTTAGCAAAATGAAGATGATTCAAGCATTAATTTTATTGTGCTTTTGCTCATTTTGGAGATTTTGACATTTTCACCTGAAGTGTACAATCGGGCTGAAAATGCATTTAAAGCCATAAAAAGTTCATTTTGGCTCTCACACCTTAACTAAATGTTGTATACTCAAACTTTTTGCTGTCATTAGTGTATGTTAGCAAAATGAAGATGATTCAAGCATTAATTTCATTGTGCTTTTGCTCATTTTGAAGATTTTGACATTTTCACCTGAAGTGTACAATCGGGCTGAAAATGCTTTTAAAGCAAGAAAAAGTTCATTTTGGCTCTCACACCTTAACTAAATGTTGTAGATTCAAACTTTTTGCTGTCATTAGTGTATTTTAGCAAAATGAAGATGATTCAAGCATTAATTTCATTGTGCTTTTGCTCATTTTGGAGATTTTGACATTTTCACCTGAAGTGTACAATTAGGGGCTGAAAACGCGTTTAAAGCAATAAAAAGTTCATTTTGGCTCTCCACCTTAACTAAATGTTGTTGACTCAAACTTTTTGCTGTCATTAGTATATTTTAGCAAAATTAAGATGATTCAAGCATTAATTTTATTGTGCTTTTGCTCATTTTGAAGATTTTGACATTTTCACCTGAAGTGTACAATCGGGCTGAAAATGCATTTAAAGCCATAAAAAGTTCATTTTGGCTCTCACACCTTAACTAAATGTTGTAGACTCAAACTTTTTGCAGTCATTAGTGTATGTTAGCAAAATGAAGATGATTCAAGCATTAATTTCATTGTGCTTTTGCTCATTTTGAAGATTTTGACATTTTCACCTGAAGTGTACAATCAGGCTGAAAATGCATTTAAAGCCATAAAAAGTTCATTTTGGCTCTCACACCTTAACTAAATGTTGTAGACTCAAACTTTTTGCTGTCATTAGTGTATTTTAGCAAAATGAAGATGATTCAAGCATTAATTTCATTGTGCTTTTGCTCATTTTGAAGATTTTGACATTTTCACCTGAAGTGTACAATTAGGGGCTGAAAACGCGTTTAAAGCAATAAAAAGTTCATTTTGGCTCTCACACCTTAACTAAATGTTGTAGACTCAAACTTTTTGCTGTCATTAGTATATTTTAGCAAAATGAAGATGATTCAAGCATTAATTTTATTGTGCTTTTGCTCATTTTGAAGATTTTGACATTTTCACCTGAAGTGTACAATCGGGCTGAAAATGCATTTAAAGCCATAAAAAGTTCATTTTGGCTCTCACACCTTAACTAAATGTTGTAGACTCAAACTTTTTGCTGTCATTAGTGTATGTTAGCAAAATGAAGATGATTCAAGCATTAATTTCATTGTGCTTTTGCTCATTTTGAAGATTTTGACATTTTCACCTGAAGTGTACAATCAGGCTGAAAATGCATTTAAAGCCATAAAAAATTCATTTTGGCTCTCACACCTTAACTAAATGTTTTAGACTCAAACTTTTTGCTGTCATTAGTGTATTTTAGCAAAATGAAGATGATTCAAGCATTAATTTCATTGTGCTTTTGCTCATTTTGAAGATTTTTACATTTTCACCTGAAATGTACAATCGGGCTGAAAATGCATTTAAAGCCATAAAAAGTTCATTTTGGCTCTCACACCTTAACTAAATGTTGTAGACTCAAACTTTTTGATGTCATTAGTGTATGTTAGCAAAATGAAGATGATTCAAGCATTAATTTCATTGTGCTTTTGCTCATTTTGAAGATTTTGACATTTTCACCTGAAGTGTACAATCGGGCTGAAAATGCTTTTAAAGCAATAAAAAGTTCATTTTGGCTCTCACACCTTAACTAAATGTTGTAGATTCAAACTTTTTGCTGTCATTAGTGTATTTTAGCAAAATGAAGATGATTCAAGCATTAATTTCATTGTGCTTTTGCTCATTTTGAAGATTTTGACATTTTCACCTGAAGTGTACAATTAGGGGCTGAAAACGCGTTTAAAGCAATAAAAAGTTCATTTTGGCTCTCCACCTTAACTAAATGTTGTAGACTCAAACTTTTTGCTGTCATTAGTATATTTTAGCAAAATTAAGATGATTCAAGCATTAATTTTATTGTGCTTTTGCTCATTTTGAAGATTTTGACATTTTCACCTGAAGTGTACAATCGGGCTGAAAATGCATTTAAAGCCATAAAAAGTTCATTTTGGCTCTCACACCTTAACTAAATGTTGTAGACTCAAACTTTTTGCTGTCATTAGTGTATGTTAGCAAAATGAAGATGATTCAAGCATTAATTTCATTGTGCTTTTGCTCATTTTGAAGATTTTGACATTTTCACCTGAAGTGTACAATCAGGCTGAAAATGCATTTAAAGCCATAAAAAGTTCATTTTGGCTCTCACACCTTAACTAAATGTTGTAGACTCAAACTTTTTGCTGTCATTAGTGTATTTTAGCAAAATGAAGATGATTCAAGCATTAATTTCATTGTGCTTTTGCTCATTTTGAAGATTTTGACATTTTCACCTGAAGTGTACAATTAGGGGCTGAAAACGCGTTTAAAGCAATAAAAAGTTCATTTTGGCTCTCACACCTTAACTAAATGTTGTAGACTCAAACTTTTTGCTGTCATTAGTATATTTTAGCAAAATGAAGATGATTCAAGCATTAATTTTATTGTGCTTTTGCTCATTTTGAAGATTTTGACATTTTCACCTGAAGTGTACAATCGGGCTGAAAATGCATTTAAAGCCATAAAAAGTTCATTTTGGCTCTCACACCTTAACTAAATGTTGTAGACTCAAACTTTTTGCTGTCATTAGTGTATGTTAGCAAAATGAAGATGATTCAAGCATTAATTTCATTGTGCTTTTGCTCATTTTGAAGATTTTGACATTTTCACCTGAAGTGTACAATCAGGCTGAAAATGCATTTAAAGCCATAAAAAATTCATTTTGGCTCTCACACCTTAACTAAATGTTTTAGACTCAAACTTTTTGCTGTCATTAGTGTATTTTAGCAAAATGAAGATGATTCAAGCATTAATTTCATTGTGCTTTTGCTCATTTTGAAGATTTTGACATTTTCACCTGAAATGTACAATCGGGCTGAAAATGCATTTAAAGCCATAAAAAGTTCATTTTGGCTCTCACACCTTAACTAAATGTTGTAGACTCAAACTTTTTGATGTCATTAGTGTATGTTAGCAAAATGAAGATGATTCAAGCATTAATTTCATTGTGCTTTTGCTCATTTTGAAGATTTTGACATTTTCACCTGAAGTGTACAATCAGGCTGAAAATGCATTTAAAGCCATAAAAAGTTCATTTTGGCTCTCACACCTTACCTAAATGTTGTAGACTCAAACTTTTTGCTGTCATTAGTGTATTTGAGCAAAATGAAGATGATTCAAGCATTAATTTTATTGTGCTTTTGCTCATTTTGAAGATTTTGATATTTTCACCTGAAGTGTACAATCGGGCTGAAAATGCATTTAAAGCCATAAAAAGTTCATTTTGGCTCTCACACCTTAACTAAATGTTGTAGACTCAAACTTTTTGCTGTCATTAGTGTATGTTAGCAAAATGAAGATGATTCAAGCATTAATTTCATTGTGCTTTTGCTCATTTTGAAGATTTTGACATTTTCACCTGAAGTGTACAATCAGGCTGAAAATGCATTTAAAGCCATAAAAAGTTCATTTTGGCTCTCACACCTTAACTAAATGTTGTAGACTCAAACTTTTTGCTGTCATTAGTGTATTTTAGCAAAATGAAGATGATTCAAGCATTAATTTCATTGTGCTTTTGCTCATTTTGAAGATTTTGACATTTTCACCTGAAGTGTACAATTAGGGGCTGAAAACGCGTTTAAAGCAATAAAAAGTTCATTTTGGCTCTCACACCTTAACTAAATGTTGTAGACTCAAACTTTTTTGCTGTCATTAGTATATTTTAGCAAAATGAAGATGATTCAAGCATTAATTTTATTGTGCTTTTGCTCATTTTGAAGATTTTGACATTTTCACCTGAAGTGTACAATCGGGCTGAAAATGCATTTAAAGCCATAAAAAGTTCATTTTGGCTCTCACACCTTAACTAAATGTTGTAGACTCAAACTTTTTGCTGTCATTAGTGTATGTTAGCAAAATGAAGATGATTCAAGCATTAATTTCATTGTGCTTTTGCTCATTTTGAAGATTTTGACATTTTCACCTGAAGTGTACAATCAGGCTGAAAATGCATTTAAAGCCATAAAAAGTTCATTTTGGCTCTCACACCTTAACTAAATGTTGTAGACTCAAACTTTTTGCTGTCATTAGTGTATTTTAGCAAAATGAAGATGATTCAAGCATTAATTTCATTGTGCTTTTGCTCATTTTGAAGATTTTGACATTTTCACCTGAAGTGTACAATCGGGCTGAAAATGCATTTAAAGCCATAAAAAGTTCATTTTGGCTCTCACACCTTAACTAAATGTTGTAGACTCAAACTTTTTGCTGTCATTAGTGTATTTTAGCAAAATGAAGATGATTCAAGCATTAATTTCATTGTGCTTTTGCTCATTTTGAAGATTTTGACATTTTCACCTGAAGTGTACAATCGGGCTGAAAATGCATTTAAAGCCATAAAAAGTTCATTTTGGCTCTCACACCTTAACTAAATGTTGTAGACTCAAACTTTTTGCTGTCATTAGTATATTTTAGCAAAATGAAGATGATTCAAGCATTAATTTTATTGTGCTTTTGCTCATTTTGGAGATTTTGACATTTTCACCTGAAGTGTACAATCGGGCTGAAAATGCATTTAAAGCCATAAAAAGTTCATTTTGGCTCTCACACCTTAACTAAATGTTGTATACTCAAACTTTTTGCTGTCATTAGTGTATGTTAGCAAAATGAAGATGATTCAAGCATTAATTTCATTGTGCTTTTGCTCATTTTGAAGATTTTGACATTTTCACCTGAAGTGTACAATCGGGCTGAAAATGCTTTTAAAGCAATAAAAAGTTCATTTTGGCTCTCACACCTTAACTAAATGTTGTAGATTCAAACTTTTTGCTGTCATTAGTGTATTTTAGCAAAATGAAGATGATTCAAGCATTAATTTCATTGTGCTTTTGCTCATTTTGAAGATTTTGACATTTTCACCTGAAGTGTACAATTAGGGGCTGAAAACGCGTTTAAAGCAATAAAAAGTTCATTTTGGCTCTCCACCTTAACTAAATGTTGTAGACTCAAACTTTTTGCTGTCATTAGTATATTTTAGCAAAATTAAGATGATTCAAGCATTAATTTTATTGTGCTTTTGCTCATTTTGAAGATTTTGACATTTTCACCTGAAGTGTACAATCGGGCTGAAAATGCATTTAAAGCCATAAAAAGTTCATTTTGGCTCTCACACCTTAACTAAATGTTGTAGACTCAAACTTTTTGCTGTCATTAGTGTATGTTAGCAAAATGAAGATGATTCAAGCATTAATTTCATTGTGCTTTTGCTCATTTTGAAGATTTTGACATTTTCACCTGAAGTGTACAATCAGGCTGAAAATGCATTTAAAGCCATAAAAAGTTCATTTTGGCTCTCACACCTTAACTAAATGTTGTAGACTCAAACTTTTTGCTGTCATTAGTGTATTTTAGCAAAATGAAGATGATTCAAGCATTAATTTCATTGTGCTTTTGCTCATTTTGAAGATTTTGACATTTTCACCTGAAGTGTACAATTAGGGGCTGAAAACGCGTTTAAAGCAATAAAAAGTTCATTTTGGCTCTCACACCTTAACTAAATGTTGTAGACTCAAACTTTTTGCTGTCATTAGTATATTTTAGCAAAATGAAGATGATTCAAGCATTAATTTTATTGTGCTTTTGCTCATTTTGAAGATTTTGACATTTTCACCTGAAGTGTACAATCGGGCTGAAAATGCATTTAAAGCCATAAAAAGTTCATTTTGGCTCTCACACCTTAACTAAATGTTGTAGACTCAAACTTTTTGCTGTCATTAGTGTATGTTAGCAAAATGAAGATGATTCAAGCATTAATTTCATTGTGCTTTTGCTCATTTTGAAGATTTTGACATTTTCACCTGAAGTGTACAATCAGGCTGAAAATGCATTTAAAGCCATAAAAAATTCATTTTGGCTCTCACACCTTAACTAAATGTTTTAGACTCAAACTTTTTGCTGTCATTAGTGTATTTTAGCAAAATGAAGATGATTCAAGCATTAATTTCATTGTGCTTTTGCTCATTTTGAAGATTTTGACATTTTCACCTGAAATGTACAATCGGGCTGAAAATGCATTTAAAGCCATAAAAAGTTCATTTTGGCTCTCACACCTTAACTAAATGTTGTAGACTCAAACTTTTTGATGTCATTAGTGTATGTTAGCAAAATGAAGATGATTCAAGCATTAATTTCATTGTGCTTTTGCTCATTTTGAAGATTTTGACATTTTCACTTGAAGTGTACAATCAGGCTGAAAATGCATTTAAAGCCATAAAAAGTTCATTTTGGCTCTCACACCTTAACTAAATGTTGTAGACTCAAACTTTTTGCTGTCATTAGTGTATTTTAGCAAAATGAAGATGATTCAAGCATTAATTTCATTGTGCTTTTGCTCATTTTGAAGATTTTGACATTTTCACCTGAAATGTACAATCGGGCTGAAAATGCATTTAAAGCCATAAAAAGTTCATTTTGGCTCTCACACCTTAACTAAATGTTGTAGACTCAAACTTTTTGATGTCATTAGTGTATGTTAGCAAAATGAAGATGATTCAAGCATTAATTTCATTGTGCTTTTGCTCATTTTGAAGATTTTGACATTTTCACCTGAAGTGTACAATTAGGGGCTGAAAACGCGTTTAAAGCAATAAAAAGTTCATTTTGGCTCTCCACCTTAACTAAATGTTGTAGACTCAAACTTTTTGCTGTCATTAGTATATTTTAGCAAAATTAAGATGATTCAAGCATTAATTTTATTGTGCTTTTGCTCATTTTGAAGATTTTGACATTTTCACCTGAAGTGTACAATCGGGCTGAAAATGCATTTAAAGCCATAAAAAGTTCATTTTGGCTCTCACACCTTAACTAAATGTTGTAGACTCAAACTTTTTGCTGTCATTAGTGTATGTTAGCAAAATGAAGATGATTCAAGCATTAATTTCATTGTGCTTTTGCTCATTTTGAAGATTTTGACATTTTCACCTGAAGTGTACAATCAGGCTGAAAATGCATTTAAAGCCATAAAAAGTTCATTTTGGCTCTCACACCTTAACTAAATGTTGTAGACTCAAACTTTTTGCTGTCATTAGTGTATTTTAGCAAAATGAAGATGATTCAAGCATTAATTTCATTGTGCTTTTGCTCATTTTGAAGATTTTGACATTTTCACCTGAAGTGTACAATTAGGGGCTGAAAACGCGTTTAAAGCAATAAAAAGTTCATTTTGGCTCTCACACCTTAACTAAATGTTGTAGACTCAAACTTTTTGCTGTCATTAGTATATTTTAGCAAAATGAAGATGATTCAAGCATTAATTTTATTGTGCTTTTGCTCATTTTGAAGATTTTGACATTTTCACCTGAAGTGTACAATCGGGCTGAAAATGCATTTAAAGCCATAAAAAGTTCATTTTGGCTCTCACACCTTAACTAAATGTTGTAGACTCAAACTTTTTGCTGTCATTAGTGTATGTTAGCAAAATGAAGATGATTCAAGCATTAATTTCATTGTGCTTTTGCTCATTTTGAAGATTTTGACATTTTCACCTGAAGTGTACAATCAGGCTGAAAATGCATTTAAAGCCATAAAAAATTCATTTTGGCTCTCACACCTTAACTAAATGTTTTAGACTCAAACTTTTTGCTGTCATTAGTGTATTTTAGCAAAATGAAGATGATTCAAGCATTAATTTCATTGTGCTTTTGCTCATTTTGAAGATTTTGACATTTTCACCTGAAATGTACAATCGGGCTGAAAATGCATTTAAAGCCATAAAAAGTTCATTTTGGCTCTCACACCTTAACTAAATGTTGTAGACTCAAACTTTTTGATGTCATTAGTGTATGTTAGCAAAATGAAGATGATTCAAGCATTAATTTCATTGTGCTTTTGCTCATTTTGAAGATTTTGACATTTTCACTTGAAGTGTACAATCAGGCTGAAAATGCATTTAAAGCCATAAAAAGTTCATTTTGGCTCTCACACCTTAACTAAATGTTGTAGACTCAAACTTTTTGCTGTCATTAGTGTATTTGAGCAAAATGAAGATGATTCAAGCATTAATTTTATTGTGCTTTTGCTCATTTTGAAGATTTTGATATTTTCACCTGAAGTGTACAATCGGGCTGAAAATGCATTTAAAGCCATAAAAAGTTCATTTTGGCTCTCACACCTTAACTAAATGTTGTAGACTCAAACTTTTTGCTGTCATTAGTGTATGTTAGCAAAATGAAGATGATTCAAGCATTAATTTCATTGTGCTTTTGCTCATTTTGAAGATTTTGACATTTTCACCTGAAGTGTACAATCAGGCTGAAAATGCATTTAAAGCCATAAAAAGTTCATTTTGGCTCTCACACCTTAACTAAATGTTGTAGACTCAAACTTTTTGCTGTCATTAGTGTATTTTAGCAAAATGAAGATGATTCAAGCATTAATTTCATTGTGCTTTTGCTCATTTTGAAGATTTTGACATTTTCACCTGAAGTGTACAATTAGGGGCTGAAAACGCGTTTAAAGCAATAAAAAGTTCATTTTGGCTCTCACACCTTAACTAAATGTTGTAGACTCAAACTTTTTTGCTGTCATTAGTATATTTTAGCAAAATGAAGATGATTCAAGCATTAATTTTATTGTGCTTTTGCTCATTTTGAAGATTTTGACATTTTCACCTGAAGTGTACAATCGGGCTGAAAATGCATTTAAAGCCATAAAAAGTTCATTTTGGCTCTCACACCTTAACTAAATGTTGTAGACTCAAACTTTTTGCTGTCATTAGTGTATGTTAGCAAAATGAAGATGATTCAAGCATTAATTTCATTGTGCTTTTGCTCATTTTGAAGATTTTGACATTTTCACCTGAAGTGTACAATCAGGCTGAAAATGCATTTAAAGCCATAAAAAGTTCATTTTGGCTCTCACACCTTAACTAAATGTTGTAGACTCAAACTTTTTGCTGTCATTAGTGTATTTTAGCAAAATGAAGATGATTCAAGCATTAATTTCATTGTGCTTTTGCTCATTTTGAAGATTTTGACATTTTCACCTGAAGTGTACAATCGGGCTGAAAATGCATTTAAAGCCATAAAAAGTTCATTTTGGCTCTCACACCTTAACTAAATGTTGTAGACTCAAACTTTTTGCTGTCATTAGTGTATTTTAGCAAAATGAAGATGATTCAAGCATTAATTTCATTGTGCTTTTGCTCATTTTGAAGATTTTGACATTTTTTTACCTGAAGTGTACAATCGGGCTGAAAATGCATTTAAAGCCATAAAAAGTTCATTTTGGCTCTCACACCTTAACTAAATGTTGTAGACTCAAACGTTTTGCTGTCATTAGTGTATGTTAGCAAAATGAAGATGATTCAAAAAATTTATTTCATTGTGCTTTTGCTCATTTTGAAGATTTTGACATTTTCACCTGAAGTGTACAATCAGGCTGAAAATGCATTTAAAGCAATAAAAACTTCATTTTGGCTCTCACACCTTAACTAAATGTTGTAGACTCAAACTTTTTGCTGTCATTAGTGTATGTTAGCAAAATGAAGATGATTCAAGCATTAATTTCATTGTGCTTTTGCTCATTTTGAAGATTTTGACATTTTCACCTGAAGTGTACAATCAGGCTGAAAATGCATTTAAAGCCATAAAAAGTTCATTTTGGCTCTCACACCTTAACTAAATGTTGTAGACTCAAACTTTGTGCTGTCATTAGTGTATTTTAGCAAAATGAAGATGATTCAAGCATTAATTTCATTGTGCTTTTGCTCATTTTGAAGATTTTGACATTTTCACCTGAAGTGTACAATCAGGCTGAAAATGCATTTAAAGCCATAAAAAGTTCATTTTGGCTCTCACTTCTTAACTAAATGTTGTAGACTCAAACTTTTTGCTGTCATTAGTGTATTTTAGCAAAATGAAGATGATTCAAGCATTAATTTCATTGTGCTTTTGCTCATTTTGAAGATTTTGACATTTTCACCTGAAGTGTACAATTAGGGGCTGAAAACGCGTTTAAAGCAATAAAAAGTTCATTTTGGCTCTCACACCTTAACTAAATGTTGTAGACTCAAACTTTTTGCTGTCATTAGTATATTTTAGCAAAATGAAGATGATTCAAGCATTAATTTTATTGTGCTTTTGCTCATTTTGAAGATTTTGACATTTTCACCTGAAGTGTACAATCGGGCTGGGCATTTAAAGCCATAAAAAGTTCATTTTGGCTCTCACACCTTAACTAAATGTTGTAGACTCAAACTTTTTGCTGTCATTAGTGTATGTTAGCAAAATGAAGATGATTCAAGCATTAATTTCATTGTGCTTTTGCTCATTTTGAAGATTTTGACATTTTCACCTGAAGTGTACAATCGGGCTGAAAATGCATTTAAAGCCATAAAAAGTTCATTTTGGCTCTCACACCTTAACTAAATGTTGTAGACTCAAACTTTTTGCTGTCATTAGTGTATGTTAGCAAAATGAAGATGATTCAAGCATTAATTTCATTGTGCTTTTGCTCATTTTGAAGATTTTGACATTTTCACCTGAAGTGTACAATCAGGGGCTGAAAACGCGTTTAAAGCAATAAAAAGTTCATTTTGGCTCTCACACCTTAACTAAATGTTGCAGACTCAAACTTTTTGCTGTCATTAGTGTATTTTAGCAAAATGAAGATGATTCAAGCATTAATTTCATTGTGCTTTTGCTCATTTTGAAGATTTTGACATTTTGACCTGAAGTGTACAATAAGGGGCTGAAAACGCGTTTAAAGCAATAAAAATTTCATTTTGGCTCTCACACCTTAACTAAATGTTGTAGACTCAAACTTTTTGCTGTCATTAGTGTATGTTAGCAAAATGAAGATGATTCAAGCATTAATTTCCTTGTGCTTTTGCTCATTTTGAAGATTTTGACATTTTCACCTGAAGTGTACAATCGGGCTGAAAATGCATTTAAAGCCATAAAAAGTTCATTTTGGCTCTCACACCTTAACTAAATGTTGTAGACTCAAACTTTTTGCTGTTATTAGTGTATTTTAGCAAAATGAAGATGATTCAAGCATTAATTTCATTGTGCTTTTGCTTATTTTGAAGATTTTGACATTTTCACCTGAAGTGTACAATCGGGCTGAAAATGCATTTAAAGCCATAAAAAGTTCATTTTGGCTCTCACACCTTAACTAAATGTTGTAGACTCAAACTTTTTGCTGTCATTAGTGTATGTTAGCAAAATGAAGATGATTCAAGCATTAATTTCATTGTGCTTTTGCTCATTTTGAAGATTTTGACATTTTCACCTGAAGTGTACAATCAGGGGCTGAAAACGTGTTTAAAGCAATAAAAATTTCATTTTGGCTCTCACACCTTAACTAAATGTTGTAGACTCAAACTTTTTGCTGTCATTAGTGTATTTTAGCAAAATGAAGATGATTCAAGCATTAATTTCATTGTGCTTTTGCTCATTTTGAAGATTTTGACATTTTCACCTGAAGTGTACAATCGGGCTGAAAATGCATTTAAAGCAATAAAAAGTTCATTTTGGCTCTCACACCTTAACTAAATGTTGTAGATTCAAACTTTTTGCTGTCATTAGTGTATTTTAGCAAAATGAAGATGATTCAAGCATTAATTTCATTGTGCTTTTGCTCATTTTGAAGATTTTGACATTTTCACCTGAAGTGTACAATTAGGGGCTGAAAACGCGTTTAAAGCAATAAAAAGTTCATTTTGGCTCTCACACCTTAACTAAATGTTGTAGACTCAAACTTTTTGCTGTCATTAGTATATTTTAGCAAAATGAAGATGATTCAAGCATTAATTTTATTGTGCTTTTGCTCATTTTGAAGATTTTGACATTTTCACCTGAAGTGTACAATCGGGCTGAAAATGCATTTAAAGCCATAAAAAGTTCATTTTGGCTCTCACACCTTAACTAAATGTTTTAGACTCAAACTTTTTGCTGTCATTAGTGTATGTTAGCAAAATGAAGATGATTCAAGCATTAATTTCATTGTGCTTTTGCTCATTTTGAAGATTTTGATATTTTCACCTGACGTGTAAAATCAGGCTGAAAATGCATTTAAAGCAATAAAAAGTTCATTTTGGCTCTCACACCTAAACTAAATGTTGTAGACTCAAACTTTTTGCTGTCAGTAGTATATTTTATCAAAATGAAGATGATTCAAGCATTAATTTTATTGTGCTTTTGCTCATTTTGAAGATTTTGACATTTTCACCTGAAGTGTACAATCGGGCTGAAAATGCATTTAAAGCCATAAAAAGTTCATTTTGGCTCTCACACCTTAACTAAATGTTGTAGACTCAAACTTTTTGCTGGCATTAGTGTATGTTAGCAAAATGAAGATGATTCAAGCATTAATTTCATTGTGCTTTTGCTCATTTTGAAGATTTTGACATTTTCACCTGAAGTGTACAATCGGGCTGAAAATGCATTTAAAGCAATAAAAAGTTCATTTTGGCTCTCACACCTTAACTAAATGTTGTAGACTCAAACTTTTTGCTGTCATTAGTGTATTTTAGCAAAATGAAGATGATTCAAGCATTAATTTCATTGTGCTTTTGCTCATTTTGAAGATTTTGACATTTTCACCTGAAGTGTACAATCGGGCTGAAAATGCATTTAAAGCAATAAAAAGTTCATTTTGGCTCTCACACCTTAACTAAATGTTGTAGATTCAAACTTTTTGCTGTCATTAGTGTATTTTAGCAAAATGAAGATGATTCAAGCATTAATTTCATTGTGCTTTTGCTCATTTTGAAGATTTTGACATTTTTTTACCTGAAGTGTACAATCGGGCTGAAAATGCATTTAAAGCCATAAAAAGTTCATTTTGGCTCTCACACCTTAACTAAATGTTGTAGACTCAAACTTTTTGCTGTCATTAGTGTATTTTAGCAAAATGAAGATGATTCAAGCATTAATTTCATTGTGCTTTTGCTCATTTTGAAGATTTTGACATTTTGACCTGAAGTGTACAATAAGGGGCTGAAAACGCGTTTAAAGCAATAAAAATTTCATTTTGGCTCTCACACCTTAACTAAATGTTGTAGACTCAAACTTTTTGCTGTCATTAGTGTATGTTAGCAAAATGAAGATGATTCAAGCATTAATTTCCTTGTGCTTTTGCTCATTTTGAAGATTTTGACATTTTCACCTGAAGTGTACAATCGGGCTGAAAATGCATTTAAAGCCATAAAAAGTTCATTTTGGCTCTCACACCTTAACTAAATGTTGTAGACTCAAACTTTTTGCTGTTATTAGTGTATTTTAGCAAAATGAAGATGATTCAAGCATTAATTTCATTGTGCTTTTGCTTATTTTGAAGATTTTGACATTTTCACCTGAAGTGTACAATCGGGCTGAAAATGCATTTAAAGCCATAAAAAGTTCATTTTGGCTCTCACACCTTAACTAAATGTTGTAGACTCAAACTTTTTGCTGTCATTAGTGTATGTTAGCAAAATGAAGATGATTCAAGCATTAATTTCATTGTGCTTTTGCTCATTTTGAAGATTTTGACATTTTCACCTGAAGTGTACAATCAGGGGCTGAAAACGCGTTTAAAGCAATAAAAATTTCATTTTGGCTCTCACACCTTAACTAAATGTTGTAGACTCAAACTTTTTGCTGTCATTAGTGTATTTTAGCAAAATGAAGATGATTCAAGCATTAATTTCATTGTGCTTTTGCTCATTTTGAAGATTTTGACATTTTCACCTGAAGTGTACAATCGGGCTGAAAATGCATTTAAAGCAATAAAAAGTTCATTTTGGCTCTCACACCTTAACTAAATGTTGTAGATTCAAACTTTTTGCTGTCATTAGTGTATTTTAGCAAAATGAAGATGATTCAAGCATTAATTTCATTGTGCTTTTGCTCATTTTGAAGATTTTGACATTTTCACCTGAAGTGTACAATTAGGGGCTGAAAACGCGTTTAAAGCAATAAAAAGTTCATTTTGGCTCTCACACCTTAACTAAATGTTGTAGACTCAAACTTTTTGCTGTCATTAGTATATTTTAGCAAAATGAAGATGATTCAAGCATTAATTTTATTGTGCTTTTGCTCATTTTGAAGATTTTGACATTTTCACCTGAAGTGTACAATCGGGCTGAAAATGCATTTAAAGCCATAAAAAGTTCATTTTGGCTCTCACACCTTAACTAAATGTTGTAGACTCAAACTTTTTGCTGTCATTAGTGTATGTTAGCAAAATGAAGATGATTCAAGCATTAATTTCATTGTGCTTTTGCTCATTTTGAAGATTTTGATATTTTCACCTGACGTGTAAAATCAGGCTGAAAATGCATTTAAAGCCATAAAAAGTTCATTTTGGCTCTCACTTCTTAACTAAATGTTGTAGACTCAAACTTTTTGCTGTCATTAGTGTATTTTAGCAAAATGAAGATGATTCAAGCATTAATTTCATTGTGCTTTTGCTCATTTTGAAGATTTTGACATTTTCACCTGAAGTGTACAATTAGGGGCTGAAAACGCGTTTAAAGCAATAAAAAGTTCATTTTGGCTCTCACACCTTAACTAAATGTTGTAGACTCAAACTTTTTGCTGTCATTAGTATATTTTAGCAAAATGAAGATGATTCAAGCATTAATTTTATTGTGCTTTTGCTCATTTTGAAGATTTTGACATTTTTTTACCTGAAGTGTACAATCGGGCTGAAAATGCATTTAAAGCCATAAAAAGTTCATTTTGGCTCTCACACCTTAACTAAATGTTGTAGACTCAAACGTTTTGCTGTCATTAGTGTATGTTAGCAAAATGAAGATGATTCAAGCATTAATTTCATTGTGCTTTTGCTCATTTTGAAGATTTTGACATTTTCACCTGAAGTGTACAATCGGGCTGAAAATGCATTTAAAGCCATAAAAAGTTCATTTTGGCTCTCACACCTTAACTAAATGTTGTAGACTCAAACTTTTTGCTGTCATTAGTGTATTTTAGCAAAATGAAGATGATTCAAGCATTAATTTCATTGTGCTTTTGCTCATTTTGAAGATTTTGACATTTTTTTACCTGAAGTGTACAATCGGGCTGAAAATGCATTTAAAGCCATAAAAAGTTCATTTTGGCTCTCACACCTTAACTAAATGTTGTAGACTCAAACGTTTTGCTGTCATTAGTGTATGTTAGCAAAATGAAGATGATTCAAAAAATTTATTTCATTGTGCTTTTGCTCATTTTGAAGATTTTGACATTTTCACCTGAAGTGTACAATCAGGCTGAAAATGCATTTAAAGCAATAAAAACTTCATTTTGGCTCTCACACCTTAACTAAATGTTGTAGACTCAAACTTTTTGCTGTCATTAGTGTATGTTATTAAAATGAAGATGATTCAAGCATTAATTTCATTGTGCTTTTGCTCATTTTGAAGATTTTGACATTTTCACCTGAAGTGTACAATCAGGCTGAAAATGCATTTAAAGCCATAAAAAGTTCATTTTGGCTCTCACACCTAAACTAAATGTTGTAGACTCAAACTTTTTGCTGTCATTAGTATATTTTAGCAAAATGAAGATGATTCAAGCATTAATTTTAATGTGCTTTTGCTCATTTTGAAGATTTTGACATTTTCACCTGAAGTGTACAATCGGGCTGAAAATGCATTTAAAGCCATAAAAAGTTCATTTTGGCTCTCACACCTTAACTAAATGTTGTAGACTCAAACTTTTTGCTGTCATTAGTGTATTTTAGCAAAATGAAGATGATTCAAGCATTAATTTCATTGTGCTTTTGCTCATTTTGAAGATTTTGACATTTTTTTACCTGAAGTGTACAATCGGGCTGAAAATGCATTTAAAGCCATAACAAGTTCATTTTGGCTCTCACACCTTAACTAAATGTTGTAGACTCAAACTTTTTGCTGTCATTAGTGTATGTTAGCAAAATGAAGATGATTCAAGCATTAATTTTATTGTGCTTTTGCTCATTTTGAAGATTTTGACATTTTCACCTGAAGTGTACAATCGGGCTGAAAATGCATTTAAAGCCATAAAAAGTTCATTTTGGCTCTCACACCTTAACTAAATGTTGTAGACTCAAACTTTTTGCTGTCATTAGTGTATGTTAGCAAAATGAAGATGATTCAAGCATTAATTTCATTGTGCTTTTGCTCATTTTGAAGATTTTGACATTTTCACCTGAAGTGTACAATCAGGCTGAAAATGCATTTAAAGCCATAAAAAGTTAATTTTGGCTCTCACACCTAAACTAAATGTTGTAGACTCAAACTTTTTGCTGTCATTAGTATATTTTAGCAAAGTGAAGATGATTCAAGCATTAATTTTATTGTGCTTTTGCTCATTTTGAAGATTTTGACATTTTCACCTGAAGTGTACAATCGGGCTGAAAATGCATTTAAAGCAATAAAAAGTTCATTTTGGCTCTCACACCTTAACTAAATGTTGTAGATTCAAACTTTTTGCTGTCATTAGTGTATTTTAGCAAAATGAAGATGATTCAAGCATTAATTTCATTGTGCTTTTGCTCATTTTGAAGATTTTGACATTTTCACCTGAAGTGTACAATCGGGCTGAAAATGCATTTAAAGCAATAAAAAGTTCATTTTGGCTCTCACACCTTAACTAAATGTTGTAGATTCAAACTTTTTGCTGTCATTAGTGTATTATAGCAAAATGATGATGATTCAAGCATTAATTTCATTGTGCTTTTGCACATTTTGAAGATTTTGACATTTTCACCTGAAGTGTACAATAAGGGGCTGAAAACGCGTTTAAAGCCATAAAAAGTTCATTTTGGCTCTCACACCTTAACTAAATGTTGTAGACTCAAACTTTTTGCTGTCATTAGTATATTTTAGCAAAATGAAGATGATTCAAGCATTAATTTTATTGTGCTTTTGCTCATTTTGAAGATTTTGACATTTTCACCTGAAGTGTACAATCAGGCTGAAAATGCATTTAAAGCCATAAAAAGTTCATTTTGGCTCTCACACCTTAACTAAATGTTGTAGACTCAAACTTTTTGCTGTCATTAGTGTATGTTAGCAAAATGAAGATGATTCAAGCATTAATTTCATTGTGCTTTTGCTCATTTTGAAGATTTTGACATTTTCACCTGACGTGTAAAATCAGGCTGAAAATGCATTTAAAGCAATAAAAAGTTCATTTTGGCTCTCACACCTAAACTAAATGTTGTAGACTCAAACTTTTTGCTGTCATTAGTATATTTTAGCAAAATGAAGATGATTCAAGCATTAATTTTATTGTGCTTTTGCTCATTTTGAAGATTTTGACATTTTCACCTGAAGTGTACAATCGGGCTGAAAATGCATTTAAAGCCATAAAAAGTTCATTTTGGCTCTCACACCTTAACTAAATGTTGTAGACTCAAACTTTTTGCTGTCATTAGTGTATGTTAGCAAAATGAAGATGATTCAAGCATTAATTTCATTGTGCTTTTGCTCATTTTGAAGATTTTGACATTTTCACCTGAAGTGTACAATCGGGCTGAAAATGCATTTAAAGCAATAAAAAGTTCATTTTGGCTCTCACACCTTAACTAAATGTTGTAGATTAAAACTTTTTGCTGTCATTAGTGTATTTTAGCAAAATGAAGATGATTCAAGCATTAATTTCATTGTGCTTTTGCTCATTTTGAAGATTTTGACATTTTCACCTGAAGTGTACAATCGGGCTGAAAATGCATTTTAAGCAATAAAAAGTTCATTTTGGCTCTCACACCTTAACTAAATGTTGTAGACTCAAACTTTTTGCTGTCATTAGTGTATTTTAGCAAAATGAAGATGATTCAAGCATTAATTTCATTGTGCTTTTGCTCATTTTGAAGATTTTGACATTTTCACCTAAAGTGTACAATCGGGCTGAAAATGCATTTAAAGCCATAAAAAGTTAATTTTGGCTCTCACACCTTAACTAAATGTTGTAGACTCAAACTTTTTGCTGTCATTAGTGTATTTTAGCAACCTGAAGATGATTCCAGTAATCATTTCATTGTGCTTTTGTTCATTTTGAAGATTTTGACAGTTTCACCTGAAGTGTACAATCAGGCTAAAAATGCATTTTAAGCAATAAAAAGTTCATTTTGGCTCTCACACCTTAACTAAATGTTGTAGACTCAAACTTGTTGCTGTCATTAGTGTATTTTAGCAAAATGAAGATGATTCAAGCATTAATTTCATTGTGCTTTTGCTCATTTTGAAGATTTTGACATTTTCACCTGAAGTGTACAATCAGGCTGAAAATGCATTTAAAGCAATAAAAAGTTCATTTTGGCTCTCACACCTTAACTAAATGTTGTAGACTCAAACTTTTTGCTGTCATTAGTGTATGTTAGCAAAATGAAGATGATTCAAGCATTAATTTCATTGTGCTTTTGCTCATTTTGAAGATTTTGACATTTTCACCTGAAGTGTACAATCAGGGGCTGAAAACGCGTTTAAAGCAATAAAAAGTTCATTTTGGCTCTCACACCTTAACTAAATGTTGTAGACTCAAACTTTTTGCTGTCATTAGTGTATGTTAGCAAAATGAAGATTATTCAAGCATTAATTTCATTGTGCTTTTGCTCATTTTGAAGATTTTGACATTTTCACCTGAAGTGTACAATCGGGCTGAAAATGCATTTAAAGCAATACAAAGTTAATTTTGGCTCTCACACCTTAACTAAATGTGTTAGACACAAACTTGTTGCTGTCATTAGTGTATGTTAGCAAAATGAAGATTATTCAAGCATTAATTTCATTGTGCTTTTGCTCATTTTGAATATTTTGACATTTTCACCTGAAGTGTACAATCGGGCTGAAAATGCATTTAAAGCAATAAAAAGTTCATTTTGGCTCTCACACCTTAACTAAATGTTGTAGACTCAAACTTTTTGCTGTCATTAGTGTATTTTAGCAAAATGAAGATGATTCAAGCATTAATTTCATTGTGCTTTTGCTCATTTTGAAGATTTTGACATTTTCACCTAAAGTGTACAATTAGGGGCTGAAAATGCGTTTAAAGCAATAAAAAGTTCATTTTGGCTCTCACACCTTAACTAAATGTTGTAGACTCAAACTTTTTGCTGTCATTAGTGTATTTTAGCAACCTGAAGATGATTCCAGTAATCATTTCATTGTGCTTTTGTTGATTTTGAAGATTTTGACATTTTCACCTGAAGTGTACAATCGGGCTGAAAATGCATTTAAAGTCATAAAAAGTTCATTTTGGCTCTCACGCTTTAACTAAATGTTGTAGACTCAAACTTTTTGGTGTCATTAGTGTATGTTAGCAAAATGAAGATGATTCAAGCATTAATTTCATTGTGCTTTTGCTCATTTTGATGATTTTGACATTTTCACCTGAAGTGTACAATCAGGCTGAAAATGCATTTAAAGCAATAAAAAGTTCATTTTGGCTCTCACACCTTAACTAAATGTTGTAGACTCAAACGTTTTGCTGTCATTAGTGTATGTTAGCAAAATGAAGATGATTCAAGCCTTAATTTCATTGTGCTTTTGCTCATTTTGAAGATTTTGACATTTTCACCTGAAGTGTACAATCGGGCTGAAAATGCATTTAAAGCAATAAAAAGTTAATTTTGGCTCTCACACCTTAACTAAATGTGTTAGACACAAACTTGTTGCTGTCATTAGTGTATGTTAGCAAAATGAAGATTATTCAAGCATTAATTTCATTGTGCTTTTGCTCATTTTGAATATTTTGACATTTTCACCTGAAGTGTACAATCGCGCTGAAAATGCATTTAAAGCAATAAAAAGTTCATTTTGGCTCTCACACCTTAACTAAATGTTGTAGACTCAAACTTTTTGCTGTCATTAGTGTATTTTAGCAAAATGAAGATGATTCAAGCATTAATTTCATTGTGCTTTTGCTCATTTTGAAGATTTTGACATTTTCACCTAAAGTGTACAATTAGGGGCTGAAAACGCGTTTAAAGCAATAAAAAGTTCATTTTGGCTCTCACACCTTAACTAAATGTTGTAGACTCAAACTTTTTGCTGTCATTAGTGTATTTTAGCAACCTGAAGATGATTCCAGTAATCATTTCATTGTGCTTTTGTTGATTTTGAAGATTTTGACATTTTCACCTGAAGTGTACAATCGGGCTGAAAATGCATTTAAAGTCATAAAAAGTTCATTTTGGCTCTCACGCTTTAACTAAATGTTGTAGACTCAAACTTTTTGGTGTCATTAGTGTATGTTAGCAAAATGAAGATGATTCAAGCATTAATTTCATTGTGCTTTTGCTCATTTTGAAGATTTTGACATTTTCACCTGAAGTGTACAATCGGGCTGAAAATGCATTTAAAGCAATAAAAAGTTCATTTTGGCTCTAACACCTTAACTAAATGTTGTAGACTCAAACTTTTTGCTGTCATTAGTGTATGTTAGCAAAATGAAGATGATTCAAGCATTAATTTCATTGTGCTTTTGCTCATTTTGAAGATTTTGACATTTTCACCTGAAGTGTACAATCGGGCTGAAAATGCATTTAAAGCAATAAAAAGTTCATTTTGGCTCTCACACCTTAACTAAATGTTGTAGACTCAAACTTTTTGCTGTCATTAGTGTATGTTAGCAAAATGAAGATGATTCAAGCATTAATTTCATTGTGCTTTTGCTCATTTTGAAGATTTTGACATTTTCACCTGAAGTGTACAATCAGGGGCTGAAAACGCGTTTAAAGCAATAAAAAGTTCATTTTGGCTCTCACACCTTAACTAAATGTTGTAGACTCAAACTTTTTGCTGTCATTAGTGTATTTTAGCAAAATGAAGATGATTCAAGCATTAATTTCATTGTGCTTTTGCTCATTTTGAAGATTTTGACATTTTCACCTGAAGTGTACAATTAGGGGCTGAAAACGCGTTTAAAGCAATAAAAATTTCATTTTGGCTCTCACACCTTAACTAAATGTTGTAGACTCAAACTTTTTGCTGTCATTAGTGTATGTTAGCAAAATGAAGATGATTCAAGCATTAATTTCATTGTGCTTTTGCTCATTTTGAAGATTTTGACATTTTCACCTGAAGTGTACAATCGGGCTGAAAATGCATTTAAAGCCATAAAAAGTTCATTTTGGCTCTCACACCTTAACTAAATGTTGTAGACTCAAACTTTTTGCTGTCATTAGTGTATGTTAGCAAAATGAAGATTATTCAAGCATTAATTTCATTGTGCTTTTGCTCATTTTGAAGATTTTGACATTTTCACCTGAAGTGTACAATTAGGGGCTGAAAACGCGTTTAAAGCAATAAAAATTTCATTTTGGCTCTCACACCTTAACTAAATGTTGTAGACTCAAACTTTTTGCTGTCATTAGTGTATGTTAGCAAAATGAAGATGATTCAAGCATTAATTTCATTGTGCTTTTGCTCATTTTGAAGATTTTGACATTTTCACCTGAAGTGTACAATCGGGCTGAAAATGCATTTAAAGCAATAAAAAGTTCATTTTGGCTCTCACACCATAACTAAATGTTGTAGACTCAAACTTTTTGCTGTCATTAGTGTATGTTAGCAAAATGAAGATGATTCAAGCATTAATTTCATTGTGCTTTTGCTCATTTTGAAGATTTTGACATTTTCACCTGAAGTGTACAATCAGGCTGAAAATGCATTTAAAGCAATAAAAAGTTCATTTTGGCTCTCACACCTTAACTAAATGTTGTAGACTCAAACTTTTTGCTGTCATTAGTGTATGTTAGCAAAATGAAGATTATTCAAGCATTAATTTCATTGTGCTTTTGCTCATTTTGAAGATTTTGACATTTTCACCTGAAGTGTACAATCGGGCTGAAAATGCATTTAAAGCCATAAAAAGTTCATTTTGGCTCTCACACCTTAACTAAATGTTGTAGACTCAAACTTTTTGCTGTCATTAGTGTATGTTAGCAAAATGAAGATTATTCAAGCATTAATTTCATTGTGCTTTTGCTCATTTTGAAGATTTTGACATTTTCACCTGAAGTGTACAATCGGGCTGAAAATGCAGTTAAAGCAATAAAAAGTTAATTTTGGCTCTCACACCTTAACTAAATGTGTTAGACACAAACTTGTTGCTGTCATTAGTGTATGTTAGCAAAATGAAGATTATTCAAGCATTAATTTCATTGTGCTTTTGCTCATTTTGAAGATTTTGACATTTTTACCTGAAGTGTACAATCGGGCTGAAAATGCATTTAAAGCAATAAAAAGTTCATTTTGGCTCTCACACCTTAACTAAATGTTGTAGACTCAAACTTTTTGCTGTCATTAGTGTATTTTAGCAAAATGAAGATGATTCAAGCATTAATTTCATTGTGCTTTTGCTCATTTTGAAGATTTTGACATTTTCACCTAAAGTGTACAATCGGGCTGAAAATGCATTTAAAGCCATAAAAAGTTCATTTTGGCTCTCACACCTTAACTAAATGTTGTAGACTCAAACTTTTTGCTGTCATTAGTGTATTTTAGCAACCTGAAGATGATTCCAGTAATCATTTCATTGTGCTTTTGTTCATTTTGAAGATTTTGACAGTTTCACCTGAAGTGTACAATCAGGCTAAAAATGCATTTTAAGCAATAAAAAGTTCATTTTGGCTCTCACACCTTAACTAAATGTTGTAGACTCAAACTTGTTGCTGTCATTAGTGTATTTTAGCAAAATGAAGATGATTCAAGCATTAATTTCATTGTGCTTTTGCTCATTTTGAAGATTTTGACATTTTCACCTGAAGTGTACAATCAGGCTGAAAATGCATTTAAAGCAATAAAAAGTTCATTTTGGCTCTCACACCTTAACTAAATGTTGTAGACTCAAACTTTTTGCTGTCATTAGTGTATGTTAGCAAAATGAAGATGATTCAAGCATTAATTTCATTGTGCTTTTGCTCATTTTGAAGATTTTGACATTTTCACCTGAAGTGTACAATCAGGGGCTGAAAACGCGTTTAAAGCAATAAAAAGTTCATTTTGGCTCTCACACCTTAACTAAATGTTGTAGACTCAAACTTTTTGCTGTCATTAGTGTATGTTAGCAAAATGAAGATTATTCAAGCATTAATTTCATTGTGCTTTTGCTCATTTTGAAGATTTTGACATTTTCACCTGAAGTGTACAATCGGGCTGAAAATGCATTTAAAGCAATACAAAGTTAATTTTGGCTCTCACACCTTAATTAAATGTGTTAGACACAAACTTGTTGCTGTCATTAGTGTATGTTAGCAAAATGAAGATTATTCAAGCATTAATTTCATTGTGCTTTTGCTCATTTTGAATATTTTGACATTTTCACCTGAAGTGTACAATCGGGCTGAAAATGCATTTAAAGCAATAAAAAGTTCATTTTGGCTCTCACACCTTAACTAAATGTTGTAGACTCAAACTTTTTGCTGTCATTAGTGTATTTTAGCAAAATGAAGATGATTCAAGCATTAATTTCATTGTGCTTTTGCTCATTTTGAAGATTTTGACATTTTCACCTAAAGTGTACAATTAGGGGCTGAAAACGCGTTTAAAGCAATAAAAAGTTCATTTTGGCTCTCACACCTTAACTAAATGTTGTAGACTCAAACTTTTTGCTGTCATTAGTGTATTTTAGCAACCTGAAGATGATTCCAGTAATCATTTCATTGTGCTTTTGTTGATTTTGAAGATTTTGACATTTTCACCTGAAGTGTACAATCGGGCTGAAAATGCATTTAAAGTCATAAAAAGTTCATTTTGGCTCTCACACCTTAACTAAATGTTGTAGACTCAAACTTTTTGCTGTCATTAGTGTATGTTAGCAAAATGAAGATGATTCAAGCATTAATTTCATTGTGCTTTTGCTCATTTTGAAGATTTTGACATTTTCACCTGAAGTGTACAATCGGGCTGAAAATGCATTTAAAGCAATAAAAAGTTCATTTTGGCTCTCACACCTTAACTAAATGTTGTAGACTCAAACTTTTTGCTGTCATTAGTGTATGTTAGCAGAATGAAGATGATTCAAGCATTAATTTCATTGTGCTTTTGCTCATTTTGAAGATTTTGACATTTTCACCTGAAGTGTACAATCAGGGGCTGAAAACGCGTTTAAAGCAATAAAAGGTTCATTTTGGCTCTCACACCTTAACTAAATGTTGTAGACTCAAACTTTTTGCTGTTATTAGTGTATTTTAGCAAAATGAAGATGATTCAAGCATTAATTTCATTGTGCTTTTGCTTATTTTGAAGATTTTGACATTTTCACCTGAAGTGTACAATCGGGCTGAAAATGCATTTAAAGCCATAAAAAGTTCATTTTGGCTCTCACACCTTAACTAAATGTTGTAGACTCAAACGTTTTGCTGTCATTAGTGTATGTTAGCAAAATGAAGATGATTCAAGCATTAATTTCATTGTGCTTTTGCTCATTTTGAAGATTTTGACATTTTCACCTGAAGTGTACAATCGGGCTGAAAATGCATTTAAAGCAATAAAAAGTTCATTTTGGCTCTCACACCTTAACTAAATGTTGTAGACTCAAACTTTTTGCTGTCATTAGTGTATGTTAGCAAAATGAAGATGATTCAAGCATTAATTTCATTGTGCTTTTGCTCATTTTGAAGATTTTGACATTTTCACCTGAAGTGTACAATCAGGGGCTGAAAACGCGTTTAAAGCAATAAAAAGTTCATTTTGGCTCTCACACCTTAACTAAATGTTGTAGACTCAAACTTTTTGCTGTCATTAGTGTATTTTAGCAACCTGAAGATGATTCCAGTAATCATTTCATTGTGCTTTTGTTGATTTTGAAGATTTTGACATTTTCACCTGAAGTGTACAATCGGGCTGAAAATGCATTTAAAGTCATAAAAAGTTCATTTTGGCTCTCACGCCTTAACTAAATGTTGTAGACTCAAACTTTTTGCTGTCATTAGTGTATGTTAGCAAAATGAAGATGATTCAAGCATTAATTTCATTGTGCTTTTGCTCATTTTGATGATTTTGACATTTTCACCTGAAGTGTACAATCAGGCTGAAAATGCATTTAAAGCAATAAAAAGTTCATTTTGGCTCTCACACCTTAACTAAATGTTGTAGACTCAAACTTTTTGCTGTCATTAGTGTATGTTAGCAAAATGAAGATGATTCAAGCATTAATTTCATTGTGCTTTTGCTCATTTTGAAGATTTTGACATTTTCACCTGAAGTGTACAATCGGGCTGAAAATGCATTTAAAGCAATAAAAAGTTCATTTTGGCTCTCACACCTTAACTAAATGTTGTAGACTCAAACTTTTTGCTGTCATTAGTGTATGTTAGCAGAATGAAGATGATTCAAGCATTAATTTCATTGTGCTTTTGCTCATTTTGAAGATTTTGACATTTTCACCTGAAGTGTACAATCAGGGGCTGAAAACGCGTTTAAAGCAATAAAAGGTTCATTTTGGCTCTCACACCTTAACTAAATGTTGTAGACTCAAACTTTTTGCTGTTATTAGTGTATTTTAGCAAAATGAAGATGATTCAAGCATTAATTTCATTGTGCTTTTGCTTATTTTGAAGATTTTGACATTTTCACCTGAAGTGTACAATCGGGCTGAAAATGCATTTAAAGCCATAAAAAGTTCATTTTGGCTCTCACACCTTAACTAAATGTTGTAGACTCAAACGTTTTGCTGTCATTAGTGTATGTTAGCAAAATGAAGATGATTCAAGCATTAATTTCATTGTGCTTTTGCTCATTTTGAAGATTTTGACATTTTCACCTGAAGTGTACAATCGGGCTGAAAATGCATTTAAAGCAATAAAAAGTTCATTTTGGCTCTCACACCTTAACTAAATGTTGTAGACTCAAACTTTTTGCTGTCATTAGTGTATGTTAGCAAAATGAAGATGATTCAAGCATTAATTTCATTGTGCTTTTGCTCATTTTGAAGATTTTGACATTTTCACCTGAAGTGTACAATCGGGCTGAAAATGCATTTAAAGCCATAAAAAGTTCATTTTGGCTCTCACACCTTAACTAAATGTTGTAGACTCAAACGTTTTGCTGTCATTAGTGTATGTTAGCAAAATGAAGATGATTCAAGCATTAATTTCATTGTGCTTTTGCTCATTTTGAAGATTTTGACATTTTCACCTGAAGTGTACAATCGGGCTGAAAATGCATTTAAAGCAATAAAAAGTTCATTTTGGCTCTCACACCTTAACTAAATGTTGTAGACTCAAACTTTTTGCTGTCATTAGTGTATGTTAGCAAAATGAAGATGATTCAAGCATTAATTTCATTGTGCTTTTGCTCATTTTGAAGATTTTGACATTTTCACCTGAAGTGTACAATCGGGCTGAAAATGCATTTAAAGCCATAAAAAGTTCATTTTGGCTCTTACACCTTAACTAAATGTTGTAGACTCAAACTTTTTGCTGTTATTAGTGTATTTTAGCAAAATGAAGATGATTCAAGCATTAATTTCATTGTGCTTTTGCTTATTTTGAAGATTTTGACATTTTCACCTGAAGTGTACAATCGGGCTGAAAATGCATTTAAAGCCATAAAAAGTTCATTTTGGCTCTCACACCTTAACTAAATGTTGTAGACTCAAACGTTTTGCTGTCATTAGTGTATGTTAGCAAAATGAAGATGATTCAAGCATTAATTTCATTGTGCTTTTGCTCATTTTGAAGATTTTGACATTTTCACCTGAAGTGTACAATCGGGCTGAAAATGCATTTAAAGCAATAAAAAGTTCATTTTGGCTCTCACACCTTAACTAAATGTTGTAGACTCAAACTTTTTGCTGTCATTAGTGTATGTTAGCAAAATGAAGATGATTCAAGCATTAATTTCATTGTGCTTTTGCTCATTTTGAAGATTTTGACATTTTCACCTGAAGTGTACAATCAGGGGCTGAAAACGCGTTTAAAGCAATAAAAATTTCATTTTGGCTCTCACACCTTAACTAAATGTTGTAGACTCAAACTTTTTGCTGTCATTAGTGTATTTTAGCAAAATGAAGATGATTCAAGCATTAATTTCATTGTGCTTTTGCTCATTTTGAAGATTTTGACATTTTCACCTGAAGTGTACAATCGGGCTGAAAATGCATTTAAAGCAATAAAAAGTTCATTTTGGCTCTCACACCTTGATTAAATGTTGTAGACTCAAACTTTTTGCTGTCATTAGTGTATTTTAGCAAAATTAAGATGATTCAAGCATTAATTTCATTGTGCTTTTGCTCATTTTGAAGATTTTGACATTTTCACCTGAAGTGTACAATCGGGCTGAAAATGCATTTAAAGCCATAAAAAGTTCATTTTGGCTCTCACACCTTAACTAAATGTTGTAGACTCAAACTTTTTGCTGTCATTAGTGTATGTTAGCAAAATGAAGATTATTCAAGCATTAATTTCATTGTGCTTTTGCTCATTTTGAAGATTTTGACATTTTCACCTGAAGTGTACAATCGGGCTGAAAATGCATTTAAAGCAATAAAAAGTTCATTTTGGCTCTCACACCTTAACTAAATGTTGTAGACTCAAACTTTTTGCTGTCATTAGTGTATTTTAGCAAAATGAAGATGATTCAAGCATTAATTTCATTGTGCTTTTGCTCATTTTGAAGATTTTGACATTTTCACCTAAAGTGTACAATCGGGCTGAAAATGCATTTAAAGCCATAAAAAGTTCATTTTGGCTCTCACACCTTAACTAAATGTTGTAGACTCAAACTTTTTGCTGTCATTAGTGTATTTTAGCAACCTGAAGATGATTCCAGTAATCATTTCATTGTGCTTTTGTTCATTTTGAAGATTTTGACAGTTTCACCTGAAGTGTACAATCGGGCTGAAAATCATTTAAAGCAATACAAAGTTCATTTTGGCTCTCACACCTTAACTAAATGTTGTAGACTCAAACTTTTTTCTGTCATTAGTGTATTTTAGCAACCTGAAGATGATTCCAGCATTCATTGCATTGTGCTTTTGCTCATTTTGAAGATTTTGACAGTTTCATCTGAAGTGTACAATCGGGCTGAAAATTCATTTAAAGCAATAAAAAGTTCATTTTGGCTCTCACACCTTAACTAAATGTTGTAGACTCAAACTTTTTGCTGTCATTAGTGTAATTTAGCAACTTGAAGATGATTCCAGCATTAATTTCATTGTGCTTTTGCTCATTTTAAAGATTTTGACAGTTTCACCTGAAGTGTACAATCAAGCTAAAATTGCATTTTAAGCAATAAAAAGTTAATTTTGGCTCTCACACCTTAACTAAATGTTGTAGACTCAAACTTTTTTCTGTCATTAGTGTATTTTAGCAACCTGAAGATGATTCCAGCATTCATTGCATTGTGCTTTTGCTCATTTTGAAGATTTTGACAGTTTCATCTGAAGTGTACAATCGGGCTGAAAATGCATTTAAAGCAATAAAAAGTTCATTTTGGCTCTCACACCTTAACTAAATGTTGTAGACTCAAACTTTTTGCTGTCATTAGTGTATTTTAGCAACTTGAAGATGATTCCAGCATTAATTTCATTGTGCTTTTGCTCATTTTGAAGATTTTGACAGTTTCACCTGAAGTGTACAATTAGGTGCTGAAAACGCGTTTACAGCAATAAAAAGTTCATTTTGGCTCTCACACCTTAACTAAACGTTGTAGACTCAAACTTTTTGCTGTCATTAGTGTATTTTAGCAACTTGAAAATGATTCCAGCATTAATTTCATTGTGCTTTTCCTCATTTTGAAGTTTTTGACAGTTTCACCTGAAGTGTACAATCGGGCTGAAAATGCATTTAAAGCAATAAAAAGTCCATTTTGGCTCTCACACCTTAACTAATGTTGTAGACTCAAACTTTTTGCTGTCATTAGTGTAATTTAGCAACTTGAAAATGATTCCAGTAATCATTTCATTGTGCTTTTGCTCATTTTGAAGATTTTGACAGTTTCACCTGAAGTGTACAATCAAGCTAAAATTGCATTTTAAGCAATAAAAAGTTCATTTTGGCTCTCACACCTTAACTAAATGTTGTAGACTCAAACTTTTTTCTGTCATTAGTGTATTTTAGCAACCTGAAGATGATTCCAGCATTCATTGCATTGTGCTTTTGCTCATTTTGAAGATTTTGACAGTTTCATCTGAAGTGTACAATCGGGCTGAAAATGCATTTAAAGCAATAAAAAGTTCATTTTGGCTCTCACACCTTAACTAAATGTTGTAGACTCAAACTTTTTGCTGTCATTAGTGCATTTTAGCAACCTGAAGATGATTCCAGAAATCATTTCATTGTGCTTTTGTTCATTTTGAAGATTTTGACATTTTCACCTGAAGTGTACAATCGGGCTGAAAATGCATTTAAAGTCATAAAAAGTTCATTTTGGCTCTCACACCTTAACTAAATGTTGTAGACTCAAACTTTTTGCTGTCATTAGTGTATGTTAGCAAAATGAAGATTATTCAAGCATTAATTTCATTGTGCTTTTGCTCATTTTGAAGATTTTGACATTTTCACCTGAAGTGTACAATCGGGCTAAAAATGCATTTTAAGCAATAAAAAGTTCATTTTGGCTCTCACACCTTAACTAAATGTTGTAGACTCAAACTTTTTTCTGTCATTAGTGTATTTTAGCAACCTGAAGATGATTCCAGCATTAGTTGCATTGTGCTTTTGCTCATTTTCAAGATTTTGACAGTTTCACCTGAAGTGTACAATCGGGCTGAAAATCATTTAAAGCAATACAAAGTTCATTTTGGCTCTCACACCTTAACTAAATGTTGTAGACTCAAACTTTTTTCTGTCATTAGTGTATTTTAGCAACCTGAAGATGATTCCAGCATTCATTGCATTGTGCTTTTGCTCATTTTGAAGATTTTGACAGTTTCATCTGAAGTGTACAATCGGGCTTAAAATTCATTTAAAGCAATAAAAAGTTCATTTTGGCTCTCACACCTTAACTAAATGTTGTAGACTCAAACTTTTTTCTGTCATTAGTGTATTTTAGCAACCTGAAGATGATTCCAGCATTAATTGCATTGTGCTTTTGCTCATTTTGAAGATTTTGACAGTTTCACCTGAAGTGTACAATCGGGCTGAAAATGCATTTAAAGTCATAAAAAGTTCATTTTGGCTCTCACACCTTAACTAAATGTTGTAGACTCAAACTTTTTGCTGTCATTAGTGTAATTTAGCAACTTGAAAATGATTCCAGTAATCATTTCATTGTGCTTTTGCTCATTTTGAAGATTTTGACAGTTTCACCTGAAGTGTACAATCAAGCTAAAATTGCATTTTAAGCAATAAAAAGTTCATTTTGGCTCTCACACCTTAACTAAATGTTGTAGACTCAAACTTTTTTCTGTCATTAGTGTATTTTAGCAACCTGAAGATGATTCCAGCATTCATTGCATTGTGCTTTTGCTCATTTTGAAGATTTTGACAGTTTCATCTGAAGTGTACAATCGGGCTGAAAATGCATTTAAAGCAATAAAAAGTTCATTTTGGCTCTCACACCTTAACTAAATGTTGTAGACTCAAACTTTTTGCTGTCATTAGTGTATTTTAGCAACCTGAAGATGATTCCAGAAATCATTTCATTGTGCTTTTGTTCATTTTGAAGATTTTGACATTTTCACCTGAAGTGTACAATCGGGCTGAAAATGCATTTAAAGTCATAAAAAGTTCATTTTGGCTCTCACACCTTAACTAAATGTTGTAGACTCAAACTTTTTTCTGTCATTAGTGTATTTTAGCAACCTGAAGATGATTCCAGCATTAATTTCATTGTGCTTTTGCTCATTTTGAAGATTTTGACATTTTCACCTGAAGTGTACAATCGGGCTGAAAATGCATTTAAAGCAATAAAAAGTTCATTTTGGCTCTCACACCTTAACTAAATGTTGTAGACTCAAACTTTTTGCTGTCATTAGTGTATTTTAGCAAAATGAAGATGATTCAAGCATTAATTTCATTGTGCTTTTGCTCATTTTGAAGATTTTGACATTTTCACCTAAAGTGTACAATCGGGCTGAAAATGCATTTAAAGCCATAAAAAGTTCATTTTGGCTCTCACACCTTAACTAAATGTTGTAGACTCAAACTTTTTGCTGTCATTAGTGTATTTTAGCAACCTGAAGATGATTCCAGTAATCATTTCATTGTGCTTTTGTTCATTTTGAAGATTTTGACAGTTTCACCTGAAGTGTACAATCAGGCTAAAAATGCATTTTAAGCAATAAAAAGTTCATTTTGGCTCTCACACCTTAACTAAATGTTGTAGACTCAAACTTGTTGCTGTCATTAGTGTATTTTAGCAAAATGAAGATGATTCAAGCATTAATTTCATTGTGCTTTTGCTCATTTTGAAGATTTTGACATTTTCACCTGAAGTGTACAATCAGGCTGAAAATGCATTTAAAGCAATAAAAAGTTCATTTTGGCTCTCACACCTTAACTAAATGTTGTAGACTCAAACTTTTTGCTGTCATTAGTGTATGTTAGCAAAATGAAGATGATTCAAGCATTAATTTCATTGTGCTTTTGCTCATTTTGAAGATTTTGACATTTTCACCTGAAGTGTACAATCAGGGGCTGAAAACGCGTTTAAAGCAATAAAAAGTTCATTTTGGCTCTCACACCTTAACTAAATGTTGTAGACTCAAACTTTTTGCTGTCATTAGTGTATGTTAGCAAAATGAAGATTATTCAAGCATTAATTTCATTGTGCTTTTGCTCATTTTGAAGATTTTGACATTTTCACCTGAAGTGTACAATCGGGCTGAAAATGCATTTAAAGCAATACAAAGTTAATTTTGGCTCTCACACCTTAACTAAATGTGTTAGACACAAACTTGTTGCTGTCATTAGTGTATGTTAGCAAAATGAAGATTATTCAAGCATTAATTTCATTGTGCTTTTGCTCATTTTGAATATTTTGACATTTTCACCTGAAGTGTACAATCGGGCTGAAAATGCATTTAAAGCAATAAAAAGTTCATTTTGGCTCTCACACCTTAACTAAATGTTGTAGATTCAAACTTTTTGCTGTCATTAGTGTATTTTAGCAAAATGAAGATGATTCAAGCATTAATTTCATTGTGCTTTTGCTCATTTTGAAGATTTTGACATTTTCACCTGAAGTGTACAATCGGGCTGAAAATGCATTTAAAGCCATAAAAAGTTCATTTTGGCTCTCACACCTTAACTAAATGTTGTAGACTCAAACTTTTTGCTCTCATTAGTGTATGTTAGCAAAATGAAGATGATTCAAGCATTAATTTCATTGTGCTTTTGCTCATTTTGAAGATTTTGACATTTTCACCTGAAGTGTACAATCAGGCTGAAAATGCATTTAAAGCCATAAAAAGTTCATTTTGGCTCTCACACCTTAACTAAATGTTGTAGACTCAAACTTTTTGCTGTCATTAGTGTATTTTAGCAAAATGAAGATGATTCAAGCATTAATTTCATTGTGCTTTTGCTCATTTTGAAGATTTTGACATTTTCACCTGAAGTGTACAATCGGGCTGAAAATGCATTTAAAGCAATAAAAAGTTAATTTTGCCTCTCACACCTAAACTAAATGTTGTAGATTCAAACTTTTTTCTGTTATTAGTGTATTTTAGCAAAATGAAGATGATTCAAGCATTAATTTCATTGTGCTTTTGCTCATTTTGAAGATTTTGACATTTTCACCTGAAGTGTACAATTAGGGGCTGAAAACGCGTTTAAAGCAATAAAAAGTTCATTTTGGCTCTCACACCTTAACTAAATGTTGTAGACTCAAACTTTTTGCTGTCATTAGTGTATTTTAGCAAAATGAAGATGATTCAAGCATTAATTTCATTGTGCTTTTGCTCATTTTGAAGATTTTGACATTTTCACCTGAAGTGTACAATCAGGCTGAAAATGCATTTAAAGCCATAAAAAGTTCATTTTGGCTCTCACACCTTAACTAAATGTTGTAGACTCAAACTTTTTGCTGTCATTAGTGTATTTTAGCAAAATGAAGATGATTCAAGCATTAATTTCATTGTGCTTTTGCTCATTTTGAAGATTTTGACATTTTCACCTGAAGTGTACAATCAGGCTGAAAATGCATTTAAAGCCATAAAAAGTTCATTTTGGCTCTCACACCTTAACTAAATGTTGTAGACTCAAACTTTTTGCTGTCATTAGTGTATGTTAGCAAAATGAAGATGATTCAAGCATTAATTTCATTGTGCTTTTGCTCATTTTGAAGATTTTGACATTTTCACCTGAAGTGTACAATCAGGCTGAAAATGCATTTAAAGCCATAAAAAGTTCATTTTGGCTCTCACACCTTAACTAAATGTTGTAGACTCAAACTTTTTGCTGTCATTAGTGTATTTTAGCAAAATGAAGATGATTCAAGCATTAATTTCATTGTGCTTTTGCTCATTTTGAAGATTTTGACATTTTCACCTGAAGTGTACAATCGGGCTGAAAATGCATTTAAAGCCATAAAATGTTCATTTTGGCTCTCACACCTTAACTAAATGTTGTAGACTCAAACTTTTTGCTGTCATTAGTGTATGTTAGCAAAATGAAGATGATTCAAGCATTAATTTCATTGTGCTTTTGCTCATTTTGAAGATTTTGACATTTTCACCTGAAGTGTACAATCGGGCTGAAAATGCATTTAAAGCAATAAAAAGTTAATTTTGCCTCTCACACCTAAACTAAATGTTGTAGATTCAAACTTTTTTCTGTTATTAGTGTATTTTAGCAAAATGAAGATGATTCAAGCATTAATTTCATTGTGCTTTTGCTCATTTTGAAGATTTTGACATTTTCACCTGAAGTGTACAATTAGGGGCTGAAAACGCGTTTAAAGCAATAAAAAGTTCATTTTGGCTCTCACACCTTAACTAAATGTTGTAGACTCAAACTTTTTGCTGTCATTAGTGTATTTTAGCAAAATGAAGATGATTCAAGCATTAATTTCATTGTGCTTTTGCTCATTTTGAAGATTTTGACATTTTCACCTGAAGTGTACAATCAGGCTGAAAATGCATTTAAAGCCATAAAAAGTTCATTTTGGCTCTCACACCTTAACTAAATGTTGTAGACTCAAACTTTTTGCTGTCATTAGTGTATTTTAGCAAAATGAAGATGATTCAAGCATTAATTTCATTGTGCTTTTGCTCATTTTGAAGATTTTGACATTTTCACCTGAAGTGTACAATCAGGCTGAAAATGCATTTAAAGCCATAAAAAGTTCATTTTGGCTCTCACACCTTAACTAAATGTTGTAGACTCAAACTTTTTGCTGTCATTAGTGTATGTTAGCAAAATGAAGATGATTCAAGCATTAATTTCATTGTGCTTTTGCTCATTTTGAAGATTTTGACATTTTCACCTGAAGTGTACAATCAGGCTGAAAATGCATTTAAAGCCATAAAAAGTTCATTTTGGCTCTCACACCTTAACTAAATGTTGTAGACTCAAACTTTTTGCTGTCATTAGTGTATTTTAGCAAAATGAAGATGATTCAAGCATTAATTTCATTGTGCTTTTGCTCATTTTGAAGATTTTGACATTTTCACCTGAAGTGTACAATCAGGCTGAAAATGCATTTAAAGCCATAAAAAGTTCATTTTGGCTCTCACACCTTAACTAAATGTTGTAGACTCAAACTTTTTGCTGTCATTAGTGTATTTTAGCAAAATGAAGATGATTCAAGCATTAATTTCATTGTGCTTTTGCTCATTTTGAAGATTTTGACATTTTCACCTGAAGTGTACAATCGGGCTGAAAATGCATTTAAAGCCATAAAATGTTCATTTTGGCTCTCACACCTTAACTAAATGTTGTAGACTCAAACTTTTTGCTGTCATTAGTGTATGTTAGCAAAATGAAGATGATTCAAGCATTAATTTCATTGTGCTTTTGCTCATTTTGAAGATTTTGACATTTTCACCTGAAGTGTACAATCAGGCTGAAAATGCATTTAAAGCCATAAAAAGTTCATTTTGGCTCTCACACCTTAACTAAATGTTGTAAACTCAAACTTTTTGCTGTCATAAGTGTATGTTAGCAAAATGAAGATGATTCAAGCATTAATTTCATTGTGCTTTTGCTCATTTTGAATATTTTGACATTTTCACCTGAAGTGTACAATCGGGCTGAAAATGCATTTAAAGCAATAAAAAGTTCATTTTGGCTCTCACACCTTAACTAAATGTTGTAGATTCAAACTTTTTGCTGTCATTAGTGTATTTTAGCAAAATGAAGATGATTCAAGCATTAATTTCATTGTGCTTTTGCTCATTTTGAAGATTTTGACATTTTCACCTGAAGTGTACAATTAGGGGCTGAAAACGCGTTTAAAGCAATAACAAGTTCATTTTGGCTCTCACACCTTAACTAAATGTTGTAGACTCAAACTTTTTGCTGTCATTAGTATATTTTAGCAAAATGAAGATGATTCAAGCATTAATTTTATTGTGCTTTTGCTCATTTTGAAGATTTTGACATTTTCACCTGAAGTGTACAATCGGGCTGAAAATGCATTTAAAGCCATAAAAAGTTCATTTTGGCTCTCACACCTTAACTAAATGTTGTAGACTCAAACTTTTTGCTGTCATTAGTGTATGTTAGCAAAATGAAGATGATTCAAGCATTAATTTCATTGTGCTTTTGCTCATTTTGAAGATTTTGACATTTTCACCTGAAGTGTACAATCAGGCTGAAAATGCATTTAAAGCAATAAAAAGTTCATTTTGGCTCTCACACCTTAACTAAATGTTGTAGACTCAAACTTTTTGCTGTCATTAGTGTATGTTAGCAAAATGAAGATGATTCAAGCATTAATTTCATTGTGCTTTTGCTCATTTTGAAGATTTTGACATTTTCACCTGAAGTGTACAATCGGGCTGAAAATGCATTTAAAGCAATAAAAAGTTCATTTTGGCTCTAACACCTTAACTAAATGTTGTAGACTCAAACTTTTTGCTGTCATTAGTGTATGTTAGCAGAATGAAGATGATTCAAGCATTAATTTCATTGTGCTTTTGCTCATTTTGAAGATTTTGACATTTTCACCTGAAGTGTACAATCAGGGGCTGAAAACGCGTTTAAAGCAATAAAAGGTTCATTTTGGCTCTCACACCTTAACTAAATGTTGTAGACTCAAACTTTTTGCTGTTATTAGTGTATTTTAGCAAAATGAAGATGATTCAAGCATTAATTTCATTGTGCTTTTGCTTATTTTGAAGATTTTGACATTTTCACCTGAAGTGTACAATCGGGCTGAAAATGCATTTAAAGCCATAAAAAGTTCATTTTGGCTCTCACACCTTAACTAAATGTTGTAGACTCAAACGTTTTGCTGTCATTAGTGTATGTTAGCAAAATGAAGATGATTCAAGCATTAATTTCATTGTGCTTTTGCTCATTTTGAAGATTTTGACATTTTCACCTGAAGTGTACAATCGGGCTGAAAATGCATTTAAAGCAATAAAAAGTTCATTTTGGCTCTCACAC
Source organism: Leptonotus elevatus (assembly GCF_054856555.1). Lineage (NCBI taxonomy): Eukaryota > Metazoa > Chordata > Actinopteri > Syngnathiformes > Syngnathidae > Leptonotus > Leptonotus elevatus. Next base: position 108,380 of record NW_028233726.1, read on the forward strand.
CTTAACTAAATGTTGTAGACTCAAACTTTTTGCTGTCATTAGTGTATGTTAGCAAAATGAAGATGATTCAAGCATTAATTTCATTGTGCTTTTGCTCATTTTGAAGATTTTGACATTTTCACCTGAAGTGTACAATCAGGGGCTGAAAACGCGTTTAAAGCAATAAAAAGTTCATTTTGGCTCTCACACCTTAACTAAATGTTGTAGACTCAAACTTTTTGCTGTCATTAGTGTATTTTAGCAAAATGAAGATGATTCAAGCATTAATTTCATTGTGCTTTTGCTCATTTTGAAGATTTTGACATTTTCACCTGAAGTGTACAATCGGGCTGAAAATGCATTTAAAGCAATAAAAAGTTCATTTTGGCTCTCACACCATAACTAAATGTTGTAGACTCAAACTTTTTGCTGTCATTAGTGTATGTTAGCAAAATGAAGATGATACAAGCATTAATTTCATTGTGCTTTTGCTCATTTTGAAGATTTTGACATTTTCACCTGAAGTGTACAATCAGGCTGAAAATGCATTTAAAGCAATAAAAAGTTCATTTTGGCTCTCACACCTTAACTAAATGTTGTAGACTCAAACTTTTTGCTGTCATTAGTGTATGTTAGCAAAATTAAGATTATTCAAGCATTAATTTCATTGTGCTTTTGCTCATTTTGAAGATTTTGACATTTTCACCTGAAGTGTACAATCGGGCTGAAAATGCATTTAAAGCCATAAAAAGTTCATTTTGGCTCTCACACCTTAACTAAATGTTGTAGACTCAAACTTTTTGCTGTCATTAGTGTATGTTAGCAAAATGAAGATTATTCAAGCATTAATTTCATTGTGCTTTTGCTCATTTTGAAGATTTTGACATTTTCACCTGAAGTGTACAATCGGGCTGAAAATGCAGTTAAAGCAATAAAAAGTTAATTTTGGCTCTCACACCTTAACTAAATGTGTTAGACACAAACTTGTTGCTGTCATTAGTGTATGTTAGCAAAATGAAGATTATTCAAGCATTAATTTCATTGTGCTTTTGCTCATTTTGAAGATTTTGACATTTTCACCTGAAGTGTACAATCGGGCTGAAAATGCATTTAAAGCAATAAAAAGTTCATTTTGGCTCTCACACCTTAACTAAATGTTGTAGACTCAAACTTTTTGCTGTCATTAGTGTATTTTAGCAAAATGAAGATGATTCAAGCATTAATTTCATTGTGCTTTTGCTCATTTTGAAGATTTTGACATTTTCACCTAAAGTGTACAATCGGGCTGAAAATGCATTTAAAGCCATAAAAAGTTCATTTTGGCTCTCACACCTTAACTAAATGTTGTAGACTCAAACTTTTTGCTGTCATTAGTGTATTTTAGCAACCTGAAGATGATTCCAGTAATCATTTCATTGTGCTTTTGTTCATTTTGAAGATTTTGACAGTTTCACCTGAAGTGTACAATCAGGCTAAAAATGCATTTTAAGCAATAAAAAGTTCATTTTGGCTCTCACACCTTAACTAAATGTTGTAGACTCAAACTTGTTGCTGTCATTAGTGTATTTTAGCAAAATGAAGATGATTCAAGCATTAATTTCATTGTGCTTTTGCTCATTTTGAAGATTTTGACATTTTCACCTGAAGTGTACAATCAGGCTGAAAATGCATTTAAAGCAATAAAAAGTTCATTTTGGCTCTCACACCTTAACTAAATGTTGTAGACTCAAACTTTTTGCTGTCATTAGTGTATGTTAGCAAAATGAAGATGATTCAAGCATTAATTTCATTGTGCTTTTGCTCATTTTGAAGATTTTGACATTTTCACCTGAAGTGTACAATCAGGGGCTGAAAACGCGTTTAAAGCAATAAAAAGTTCATTTTGGCTCTCACACCTTAACTAAATGTTGTAGACTCAAACTTTTTGCTGTCATTAGTGTATGTTAGCAAAATGAAGATTATTCAAGCATTAATTTCATTGTGCTTTTGCTCATTTTGAAGATTTTGACATTTTCACCTGAAGTGTACAATCGGGCTGAAAATAAATTTAAAGCAATACAAAGTTCATTTTGGCTCTCACACCTTAACTAAATGTTGTAGACTCAAACTTTTTGCTGTCATTAGTGTATTTTAGCAACCTGAAGATGATTCCAGTAATCATTTCATTGTGCTTTTGTTCATTTTGAAGATTTTGACAGTTTCACCTGAAGTGTACAATCAGGCTAAAAATGCATTTTAAGCAATAAAAAGTTCATTTTGGCTCTCACACCTTAACTAAATGTTGTAGACTCAAACTTGTTGCTGTCATTAGTGTATTTTAGCAAAATGAAGATGATTCAAGCATTAATTTCATTGTGCTTTTGCTCATTTTGAAGATTTTGACATTTTCACCTGAAGTGTACAATCAGGCTGAAAATGCATTTAAAGCAATAAAAAGTTCATTTTGGCTCTCACACCTTAACTAAATGTTGTAGACTCAAACTTTTTGCTGTCATTAGTGTATGTTAGCAAAATGAAGATGATTCAAGCATTAATTTCATTGTGCTTTTGCTCATTTTGAAGATTTTGACATTTTCACCTGAAGTGTACAATCAGGGGCTGAAAACGCGTTTAAAGCAATAAAAAGTTCATTTTGGCTCTCACACCTTAACTAAATGTTGTAGACTCAAACTTTTTGCTGTCATTAGTGTATGTTAGCAAAATGAAGATTATTCAAGCATTAATTTCATTGTGCTTTTGCTCATTTTGAAGATTTTGACATTTTCACCTGAAGTGTACAATCGGGCTGAAAATGCATTTAAAGCAATACAAAGTTAATTTTGGCTCTCACACCTTAACTAAATGTGTTAGACACAAACTTGTTGCTGTCATTAGTGTATGTTAGCAAAATGAAGATTATTCAAGCATTAATTTCATTGTGCTTTTGCTCATTTTGAATATTTTGACATTTTCACCTGAAGTGTACAATCGGGCTGAAAATGCATTTAAAGCAATAAAAAGTTCATTTTGGCTCTCACACCTTAACTAAATGTTGTAGATTCAAACTTTTTGCTGTCATTAGTGTATTTTAGCAAAATGAAGATGATTCAAGCATTAATTTCATTGTGCTTTTGCTCATTTTGAAGATTTTGACATTTTCACCTGAAGTGTACAATCGGGCTGAAAATGCATTTAAAGCCATAAAAAGTTCATTTTGGCTCTCACACCTTAACTAAATGTTGTAGACTCAAACTTTTTGCTGTCATTAGTGTATGTTAGCAAAATGAAGATGATTCAAGCATTAATTTCATTGTGCTTTTGCTCATTTTGAAGATTTTGACATTTTCACCTGAAGTGTACAATCAGGCTGAAAATGCATTTAAAGCCATAAAAAGTTCATTTTGGCTCTCACACCTTAACTAAATGTTGTAGACTCAAACTTTTTGCTGTCATTAGTGTATTTTAGCAAAATGAAGATGATTCAAGCATTAATTTCATTGTGCTTTTGCTCATTTTGAAGATTTTGACATTTTCACCTGAAGTGTACAATCGGGCTGAAAATGCATTTAAAGCAATAAAAAGTTAATTTTGCCTCTCACACCTAAACTAAATGTTGTAGATTCAAACTTTTTTCTGTTATTAGTGTATTTTAGCAAAATGAAGATGATTCAAGCATTAATTTCATTGTGCTTTTGCTCATTTTGAAGATTTTGACATTTTCACCTGAAGTGTACAATTAGGGGCTGAAAACGCGTTTAAAGCAATAAAAAGTTCATTTTGGCTCTCACACCTTAACTAAATGTTGTAGACTCAAACTTTTTGCTGTCATTAGTGTATTTTAGCAAAATGAAGATGATTCAAGCATTAATTTCATTGTGCTTTTGCTCATTTTGAAGATTTTGACATTTTCACCTGAAGTGTACAATCAGGCTGAAAATGCATTTAAAGCCATAAAAAGTTCATTTTGGCTCTCACACCTTAACTAAATGTTGTAGACTCAAACTTTTTGCTGTCATTAGTGTATTTTAGCAAAATGAAGATGATTCAAGCATTAATTTCATTGTGCTTTTGCTCATTTTGAAGATTTTGACATTTTCACCTGAAGTGTACAATCAGGCTGAAAATGCATTTAAAGCCATAAAAAGTTCATTTTGGCTCTCACACCTTAACTAAATGTTGTAGACTCAAACTTTTTGCTGTCATTAGTGTATGTTAGCAAAATGAAGATGATTCAAGCATTAATTTCATTGTGCTTTTGCTCATTTTGAAGATTTTGACATTTTCACCTGAAGTGTACAATCAGGCTGAAAATGCATTTAAAGCCATAAAAATTTCATTTTGGCTCTCACACCTTAACTAAATGTTGTAGACTCAAACTTTTTGCTGTCATTAGTGTATTTTAGCAAAATGAAGATGATTCAAGCATTAATTTCATTGTGCTTTTGCTCATTTTGAAGATTTTGACATTTTCACCTGAAGTGTACAATCAGGCTGAAAATGCATTTAAAGCCATAAAAAGTTCATTTTGGCTCTCACACCTTAACTAAATGTTGTAGACTCAAACTTTTTGCTGTCATTAGTGTATTTTAGCAAAATGAAGATGATTCAAGCATTAATTTCATTGTGCTTTTGCTCATTTTGAAGATTTTGACATTTTCACCTGAAGTGTACAATCGGGCTGAAAATGCATTTAAAGCCATAAAATGTTCATTTTGGCTCTCACACCTTAACTAAATGTTGTAGACTCAAACTTTTTGCTGTCATTAGTGTATGTTAGCAAAATGAAGATGATTCAAGCATTAATTTCATTGTGCTTTTGCTCATTTTGAAGATTTTGACATTTTCACCTGAAGTGTACAATCGGGCTGAAAATGCATTTAAAGCAATAAAAAGTTAATTTTGCCTCTCACACCTAAACTAAATGTTGTAGATTCAAACTTTTTTCTGTTATTAGTGTATTTTAGCAAAATGAAGATGATTCAAGCATTAATTTCATTGTGCTTTTGCTCATTTTGAAGATTTTGACATTTTCACCTGAAGTGTACAATTAGGGGCTGAAAACGCGTTTAAAGCAATAAAAAGTTCATTTTGGCTCTCACACCTTAACTAAATGTTGTAGACTCAAACTTTTTGCTGTCATTAGTGTATTTTAGCAAAATGAAGATGATTCAAGCATTAATTTCATTGTGCTTTTGCTCATTTTGAAGATTTTGACATTTTCACCTGAAGTGTACAATCAGGCTGAAAATGCATTTAAAGCCATAAAAAGTTCATTTTGGCTCTCACACCTTAACTAAATGTTGTAGACTCAAACTTTTTGCTGTCATTAGTGTATTTTAGCAAAATGAAGATGATTCAAGCATTAATTTCATTGTGCTTTTGCTCATTTTGAAGATTTTGACATTTTCACCTGAAGTGTACAATCAGGCTGAAAATGCATTTAAAGCCATAAAAAGTTCATTTTGGCTCTCACACCTTAACTAAATGTTGTAGACTCAAACTTTTTGCTGTCATTAGTGTATGTTAGCAAAATGAAGATGATTCAAGCATTAATTTCATTGTGCTTTTGCTCATTTTGAAGATTTTGACATTTTCACCTGAAGTGTACAATCAGGCTGAAAATGCATTTAAAGCCATAAAAAGTTCATTTTGGCTCTCACACCTTAACTAAATGTTGTAGACTCAAACTTTTTGCTGTCATTAGTGTATTTTAGCAAAATGAAGATGATTCAAGCATTAATTTCATTGTGCTTTTGCTCATTTTGAAGATTTTGACATTTTCACCTGAAGTGTACAATCAGGCTGAAAATGCATTTAAAGCAATAAAAAGTTCATTTTGGCTCTCACACCTTAACTAAATGTTGTAGACTCAAACTTTTTGCTGTCATTAGTGTATGTTAGCAAAATGAAGATGATTCAAGCATTAATTTCATTGTGCTTTTGCTCATTTTGAAGATTTTGACATTTTCACCTGAAGTGTACAATCGGGCTGAAAATGCATTTAAAGCAATAAAAAGTTCATTTTGGCTCTAACACCTTAACTAAATGTTGTAGACTCAAACTTTTTGCTGTCATTAGTGTATGTTAGCAGAATGAAGATGATTCAAGCATTAATTTCATTGTGCTTTTGCTCATTTTGAAGATTTTGACATTTTCACCTGAAGTGTACAATCAGGGGCTGAAAACGCGTTTAAAGCAATAAAAGGTTCATTTTGGCTCTCACACCTTAACTAAATGTTGTAGACTCAAACTTTTTGCTGTTATTAGTGTATTTTAGCAAAATGAAGATGATTCAAGCATTAATTTCATTGTGCTTTTGCTTATTTTGAAGATTTTGACATTTTCACCTGAAGTGTACAATCGGGCTGAAAATGCATTTAAAGCCATAAAAAGTTCATTTTGGCTCTCACACCTTAACTAAATGTTGTAGACTCAAACGTTTTGCTGTCATTAGTGTATGTTAGCAAAATGAAGATGATTCAAGCATTAATTTCATTGTGCTTTTGCTCATTTTGAAGATTTTGACATTTTCACCTGAAGTGTACAATCGGGCTGAAAATGCATTTAAAGCAATAAAAAGTTCATTTTGGCTCTCACACCTTAACTAAATGTTGTAGACTCAAACTTTTTGCTGTCATTAGTGTATGTTAGCAAAATGAAGATGATTCAAGCATTAATTTCATTGTGCTTTTGCTCATTTTGAAGATTTTGACATTTTCACCTGAAGTGTACAATCAGGGGCTGAAAACGCGTTTAAAGCAATAAAAAGTTCATTTTGGCTCTCACACCTTAACTAAATGTTGTAGACTCAAACTTTTTGCTGTCATTAGTGTATTTTAGCAAAATGAAGATGATTCAAGCATTAATTTCATTGTGCTTTTGCTCATTTTGAAGATTTTGACATTTTCACCTGAAGTGTACAATTAGGGGCTGAAAACGCGTTTAAAGCAATAAAAATTTCATTTTGGCTCTCACACCTTAACTAAATGTTGTAGACTCAAACTTTTTGCTGTCATTAGTGTATGTTAGCAAAATGAAGATGATTCAAGCATAAATTTCATTGTGCTTTTGCTCATTTTGAAGATTTTGACATTTTCACCTGAAGTGTACAATCGGGCTGAAAATGCATTTAAAGCAATAAAAAGTTCATTTTGGCTCTCACACCATAACTAAATGTTGTAGACTCAAACTTTTTGCTGTCATTAGTGTATGTTAGCAAAATGAAGATGATACAAGCATTAATTTCATTGTGCTTTTGCTCATTTTGAAGATTTTGACATTTTCACCTGAAGTGTACAATCAGGCTGAAAATGCATTTAAAGCAATAAAAAGTTCATTTTGGCTCTCACACCTTAACTAAATGTTGTAGACTCAAACTTTTTGCTGTCATTAGTGTATGTTAGCAAAATTAAGATTATTCAAGCATTAATTTCATTGTGCTTTTGCTCATTTTGAAGATTTTGACATTTTCACCTGAAGTGTACAATCGGGCTGAAAATGCATTTAAAGCCATAAAAAGTTCATTTTGGCTCTCACACCTTAACTAAATGTTGTAGACTCAAACTTTTTGCTGTCATTAGTGTATGTTAGCAAAATGAAGATTATTCAAGCATTAATTTCATTGTGCTTTTGCTCATTTTGAAGATTTTGACATTTTCACCTGAAGTGTACAATCGGGCTGAAAATGCAGTTAAAGCAATAAAAAGTTAATTTTGGCTCTCACACCTTAACTAAATGTGTTAGACACAAACTTGTTGCTGTCATTAGTGTATGTTAGCAAAATGAAGATTATTCAAGCATTAATTTCATTGTGCTTTTGCTCATTTTGAAGATTTTGACATTTTCACCTGAAGTGTACAATCGGGCTGAAAATGCATTTAAAGCAATAAAAAGTTCATTTTGGCTCTCACACCTTAACTAAATGTTGTAGACTCAAACTTTTTGCTGTCATTAGTGTATTTTAGCAAAATGAAGATGATTCAAGCATTAATTTCATTGTGCTTTTGCTCATTTTGAAGATTTTGACATTTTCACCTAAAGTGTACAATCGGGCTGAAAATGCATTTAAAGCCATAAAAAGTTCATTTTGGCTCTCACACCTTAACTAAATGTTGTAGACTCAAACTTTTTGCTGTCATTAGTGTATTTTAGCAACCTGAAGATGATTCCAGTAATCATTTCATTGTGCTTTTGTTCATTTTGAAGATTTTGACAGTTTCACCTGAAGTGTACAATCAGGCTAAAAATGCATTTTAAGCAATAAAAAGTTCATTTTGGCTCTCACACCTTAACTAAATGTTGTAGACTCAAACTTGTTGCTGTCATTAGTGTATTTTAGCAAAATGAAGATGATTCAAGCATTAATTTCATTGTGCTTTTGCTCATTTTGAAGATTTTGACATTTTCACCTGAAGTGTACAATCAGGCTGAAAATGCATTTAAAGCAATAAAAAGTTCATTTTGGCTCTCACACCTTAACTAAATGTTGTAGACTCAAACTTTTTGCTGTCATTAGTGTATGTTAGCAAAATGAAGATGATTCAAGCATTAATTTCATTGTGCTTTTGCTCATTTTGAAGATTTTGACATTTTCACCTGAAGTGTACAATCAGGGGCTGAAAACGCGTTTAAAGCAATAAAAAGTTCATTTTGGCTCTCACACCTTAACTAAATGTTGTAGACTCAAACTTTTTGCTGTCATTAGTGTATGTTAGCAAAATGAAGATTATTCAAGCATTAATTTCATTGTGCTTTTGCTCATTTTGAAGATTTTGACATTTTCACCTGAAGTGTACAATCGGGCTGAAAATAAATTTAAAGCAATACAAAGTTAATTTTGGCTCTCACACCTTAACTAAATGTGTTAGACACAAACTTGTTGCTGTCATTAGTGTATGTTAGCAAAATGAAGATTATTCAAGCATTAATTTCATTGTGCTTTTGCTCATTTTGAATATTTTGACATTTTCACCTGAAGTGTACAATCGGGCTGAAAATGCATTTAAAGCAATAAAAAGTTCATTTTGGCTCTCACACCTTAACTAAATGTTGTAGACTCAAACTTTTTGCTGTCATTAGTGTATTTTAGCAAAATGAAGATGATTCAAGCATTAATTTCATTGTGCTTTTGCTCATTTTGAAGATTTTGACATTTTCACCTAAAGTGTACAATTAGGGGCTGAAAACGCGTTTAAAGCAATAAAAAGTTCATTTTGGCTCTCACACCTTAACTAAATGTTGTAGACTCAAACTTTTTGCTGTCATTAGTGTATTTTAGCAACCTGAAGATGATTCCAGTAATCATTTCATTGTGCTTTTGTTGATTTTGAAGATTTTGACATTTTCACCTGAAGTGTACAATCGGGCTGAAAATGCATTTAAAGTCATAAAAAGTTCATTTTGGCTCTCACGCCTTAACTAAATGTTGTAGACTCAAACTTTTTGCTGTCATTAGTGTATGTTAGCAAAATGAAGATGATTCAAGCATTAATTTCATTGTGCTTTTGCTCATTTTGATGATTTTGACATTTTCACCTGAAGTGTACAATCAGGCTGAAAATGCATTTAAAGCAATAAAAAGTTCATTTTGGCTCTCACACCTTAACTAAATGTTGTAGACTCAAACTTTTTGCTGTCATTAGTGTATGTTAGCAAAATGAAGATGATTCAAGCATTTATTTCATTGTGCTTTTGCTCATTTTGAAGATTTTGACATTTTCACCTGAAGTGTACAATCGGGCTGAAAATGCATTTAAAGCAATAAAAAGTTCATTTTGGCTCTCACACCTTAACTAAATGTTGTAGACTCAAACTTTTTGCTGTCATTAGTGTATGTTAGCAGAATGAAGATGATTCAAGCATTAATTTCATTGTGCTTTTGCTCATTTTGAAGATTTTGACATTTTCACCTGAAGTGTACAATCAGGGGCTGAAAACGCGTTTAAAGCAATAAAAGGTTCATTTTGGCTCTCACACCTTAACTAAATGTTGTAGACTCAAACTTTTTGCTGTTATTAGTGTATTTTAGCAAAATGAAGATGATTCAAGCATTAATTTCATTGTGCTTTTGCTTATTTTGAAGATTTTGACATTTTCACCTGAAGTGTACAATCGGGCTGAAAATGCATTTAAAGCCATAAAAAGTTCATTTTGGCTCTCACACCTTAACTAAATGTTGTAGACTCAAACGTTTTGCTGTCATTAGTGTATGTTAGCAAAATGAAGATGATTCAAGCATTAATTTCATTGTACTTTTGCTCATTTTGAAGATTTTGACATTTTCACCTGAAGTGTACAATCGGGCTGAAAATGCATTTAAAGCAATAAAAAGTTCATTTTGGCTCTCACACCTTAACTAAATGTTGTAGACTCAAACTTTTTGCTGTCATTAGTGTATGTTAGCAAAATGAAGATGATTCAAGCATTAATTTCATTGTGCTTTTGCTCATTTTGAAGATTTTGACATTTTCACCTGAAGTGTACAATCAGGGGCTGAAAACGCGTTTAAAGCAATAAAAAGTTCATTTTGGCTCTCACACCTTAACTAAATGTTGTAGACTCAAACTTTTTGCTGTCATTAGTGTATGTTAGCAAAATGAAGATGATTCAAGCATTAATTTCATTGTGCTTTTGCTCATTTTGAAGATTTTGACATTTTCACCTGAAGTGTACAATCGGGTTAAAAATGCATTTAAAGCCATAAAAAGTTCATTTTGGCTCTCACACCTTAACTAAATGTTGTAGACTCAAACTTTTTGCTGTTATTAGTGTATTTTAGCAAAATGAAGATGATTCAAGCATTAATTTCATTGTGCTTTTGCTTATTTTGAAGATTTTGACATTTTCACCTGAAGTGTACAATCGGGCTGAAAATGCATTTAAAGCCATAAAAAGTTCATTTTGGCTCTCACACCTTAACTAAATGTTGTAGACTCAAACGTTTTGCTGTCATTAGTGTATGTTAGCAAAATGAAGATGATTCAAGCATTAATTTCATTGTGCTTTTGCTCATTTTGAAGATTTTGACATTTTCACCTGAAGTGTACAATCGGGCTGAAAATGCATTTAAAGCAATAAAAAGTTCATTTTGGCTCTCACACCTTAACTAAATGTTGTAGACTCAAACTTTTTGCTGTCATTAGTGTATGTTAGCAAAATGAAGATGATTCAAGCATTAATTTCATTGTGCTTTTGCTCATTTTGAAGATTTTGACATTTTCACCTGAAGTGTACAATCAGGGGCTGAAAACGCGTTTAAAGCAATAAAAATTTCATTTTGGCTCTCACACCTTAACTAAATGTTGTAGACTCAAACTTTTTGCTGTCATTAGTGTATTTTAGCAAAATGAAGATGATTCAAGCATTAATTTCATTGTGCTTTTGCTCATTTTGAAGATTTTGACATTTTCACCTGAAGTGTACAATCGGGCTGAAAATGCATTTAAAGCAATAAAAAGTTCATTTTGGCTCTCACACCTTGATTAAATGTTGTAGACTCAAACTTTTTGCTGTCATTAGTGTATTTTAGCAAAATTAAGATGATTCAAGCATTCATTTCATTGTGCTTTTGCTCATTTTGAAGATTTTGACATTTTCACCTGAAGTGTACAATCGGGCTGAAAATGCTTTTAAAGCCATAAAAAGTTCATTTTGGCTCTCACACCTTAACTAAATGTTGTAGACTCAAACTTTTTGCTGTCATTAGTGTATGTTAGCAAAATGAAGATTATTCAAGCATTAATTTCATTGTGCTTTTGCTCATTTTGAAGATTTTGACATTTTCACCTGAAGTGTACAATCGGGCTGAAAATGCATTTAAAGCAATAAAAAGTTCATTTTGGCTCTCACACCTTAACTAAATGTTGTAGACTCAAACTTTTTGCTGTCATTAGTGTATTTTAGCAAAATGAAGATGATTCAAGCATTAATTTCATTGTGCTTTTGCTCATTTTGAAGATTTTGACATTTTCACCTAAAGTGTACAATCGGGCTGAAAATGCATTTAAAGCAATAAAAAGTTCATTTTGGCTCTCACACCTTAACTAAATGTTGTAGACTCAAACTTTTTGCTGTCATTAGTGTATTTTAGCAACCTGAAGATGATTCCAGTAATCATTTCATTGTGCTTTTGTTCATTTTGAAGATTTTGACAGTTTCACCTGAAGTGTACAATCGGGCTGAAAATCATTTAAAGCAATACAAAGTTCATTTTGGCTCTCACACCTTAACTAAATGTTGTAGACTCAAACTTTTTTCTGTCATTAGTGTATTTTAGCAACCTGAAGATGATTCCAGCATTCATTGCATTGTGCTTTTGCTCATTTTGAAGATTTTGACAGTTTCATCTGAAGTGTACAATCGGGCTGAAAATTCATTTAAAGCAATAAAAAGTTCATTTTGGCTCTCACACCTTAACTAAATGTTGTAGACTCAAACTTTTTGCTGTCATTAGTGTAATTTAGCAACTTGAAGATGATTCCAGCATTAATTTCATTGTGCTTTTGCTCATTTTGAAGATTTTGACAGTTTCACCTGAAGTGTACAATCAAGCTAAAATTGCATTTTAAGCAATAAAAAGTTCATTTTGGCTCTCACACCTTAACTAAATGTTGTAGACTCAAACTTTTTTCTGTCATTAGTGTATTTTAGCAACCTGAAGATGATTCCAGCATTCATTGCATTGTGCTTTTGCTCATTTTGAAGATTTTGACAGTTTCATCTGAAGTGTACAATCGGGCTGAAAATGCATTTAAAGCAATAAAAAGTTCATTTTGGCTCTCACACCTTAACTAAATGTTGTAGACTCAAACTTTTTGCTGTCATTAGTGTATTTTAGCAACTTGAAGATGATTCCAGCATTAATTTCATTGTGCTTTTGCTCATTTTGAAGATTTTGACAGTTTCACCTGAAGTGTACAATCAAGCTAAAATTGCATTTTAAGCAATAAAAAGTTCATTTTGGCTCTCACACCTTAACTAAATGTTGTAGACTCAAACTTTTTTCTGTCATTAGTGTATTTTAGCAACCTGAAGATGATTCCAGCATTCATTGCATTGTGCTTTTGCTCATTTTGAAGATTTTGACAGTTTCATCTGAAGTGTACAATCGGGCTGAAAATGCATTTAAAGCAATAAAAAGTTCATTTTGGCTCTCACACCTTAACTAAATGTTGTAGACTCAAACTTTTTGCTGTCATTAGTGCATTTTAGCAACCTGAAGATGATTCCAGAAATCATTTCATTGTGCTTTTGTTCATTTTGAAGATTTTGACATTTTCACCTGAAGTGTACAATCGGGCTGAAAATGCATTTAAAGTCATAAAAAGTTCATTTTGGCTCTCACACCTTAACTAAATGTTGTAGACTCAAACTTTTTGCTGTCATTAGTGTATGTTAGCAAAATGAAGATTATTCAAGCATTAATTTCATTGTGCTTTTGCTCATTTTGAAGATTTTGACATTTTCACCTGAAGTGTACAATCGGGCTAAAAATGCATTTTAAGCAATAAAAAGTTCATTTTGGCTCTCACACCTTAACTAAATGTTGTAGACTCAAACTTTTTTCTGTCATTAGTGTATTTTAGCAACCTGAAGATGATTCCAGCATTAGTTGCATTGTGCTTTTGCTCATTTTCAAGATTTTGACAGTTTCACCTGAAGTGTACAATCGGGCTGAAAATCATTTAAAGCAATACAAAGTTCATTTTGGCTCTCACACCTTAACTAAATGTTGTAGACTCAAACTTTTTTCTGTCATTAGTGTATTTTAGCAACCTGAAGATGATTCCAGCATTCATTGCATTGTGCTTTTGCTCATTTTGAAGATTTTGACAGTTTCATCTGAAGTGTACAATCGGGCTTAAAATTCATTTAAAGCAATAAAAAGTTCATTTTGGCTCTCACACCTTAACTAAATGTTGTAGACTCAAACTTTTTTCTGTCATTAGTGTATTTTAGCAACCTGAAGATGATTCCAGCATTAATTGCATTGTGCTTTTGCTCATTTTGAAGATTTTGACAGTTTCACCTGAAGTGTACAATCGGGCTGAAAATGCATTTAAAGTCATAAAAAGTTCATTTTGGCTCTCACACCTTAACTAAATGTTGTAGACTCAAACTTTTTGCTGTCATTAGTGTATGTTAGCAAAATGAAGATTATTCAAGCATTAATTTCATTGTGCTTTTGCTCATTTTGAAGATTTTGACATTTTCACCTGAAGTGTACAATCGGGCTGAAAATGCATTTAAAGCCATAAAAAGTTCATTTTGGCTCTCACACCTTAACTAAATGTTGTAGACTCAAACTTTTTGCTGTTATTAGTGTATTTTAGCAAAATGAAGATGATTCAAGCATTAATTTCATTGTGCTTTTGCTTATTTTGAAGATTTTGACATTTTCACCTGAAGTGTACAATCGGGCTGAAAATGCATTTAAAGCCATAAAAAGTTCATTTTGGCTCTCACACCTTAACTAAATGTTGTAGACTCAAACGTTTTGCTGTCATTAGTGTATGTTAGCAAAATGAAGATGATTCAAGCATTAATTTCATTGTGCTTTTGCTCATTTTGAAGATTTTGACATTTTCACCTGAAGTGTACAATCGGGCTGAAAATGCATTTAAAGCAATAAAAAGTTCATTTTGGCTCTCACACCTTAACTAAATGTTGTAGACTCAAACTTTTTGCTGTCATTAGTGTATGTTAGCAAAATGAAGATGATTCAAGCATTAATTTCATTGTGCTTTTGCTCATTTTGAAGATTTTGACATTTTCACCTGAAGTGTACAATCAGGGGCTGAAAACGCGTTTAAAGCAATAAAAATTTCATTTTGGCTCTCACACCTTAACTAAATGTTGTAGACTCAAACTTTTTGCTGTCATTAGTGTATTTTAGCAAAATGAAGATGATTCAAGCATTAATTTCATTGTGCTTTTGCTCATTTTGAAGATTTTGACATTTTCACCTGAAGTGTACAATCGGGCTGAAAATGCATTTAAAGCAATAAAAAGTTCATTTTGGCTCTCACACCTTGATTAAATGTTGTAGACTCAAACTTTTTGCTGTCATTAGTGTATTTTAGCAAAATTAAGATGATTCAAGCATTAATTTCATTGTGCTTTTGCTCATTTTGAAGATTTTGACATTTTCACCTGAAGTGTACAATCGGGCTGAAAATGCATTTAAAGCCATAAAAAGTTCATTTTGGCTCTCACACCTTAACTAAATGTTGTAGACTCAAACTTTTTTCTGTCATTAGTGTATTTTAGCAACCTGAAGATGATTCCAGCATTCATTGCATTGTGCTTTTGCTCATTTTGAAGATTTTGACAGTTTCATCTGAAGTGTACAATCGGGCTGAAAATGCATTTAAAGCAATAAAAAGTTCATTTTGGCTCTCACACCTTAACTAAATGTTGTAGACTCAAACTTTTTGCTGTCATTAGTGTATTTTAGCAACTTGAAGATGATTCCAGCATTAATTTCATTGTGCTTTTGCTCATTTTGAAGATTTTGACAGTTTCACCTGAAGTGTACAATCAAGCTAAAATTGCATTTTAAGCAATAAAAAGTTCATTTTGGCTCTCACACCTTAACTAAATGTTGTAGACTCAAACTTTTTTCTGTCATTAGTGTATTTTAGCAACCTGAAGATGATTCCAGCATTCATTGCATTGTGCTTTTGCTCATTTTGAAGATTTTGACAGTTTCATCTGAAGTGTACAATCGGGCTGAAAATGCATTTAAAGCAATAAAAAGTTCATTTTGGCTCTCACACCTTAACTAAATGTTGTAGACTCAAACTTTTTGCTGTCATTAGTGCATTTTAGCAACCTGAAGATGATTCCAGAAATCATTTCATTGTGCTTTTGTTCATTTTGAAGATTTTGACATTTTCACCTGAAGTGTACAATCGGGCTGAAAATGCATTTAAAGTCATAAAAAGTTCATTTTGGCTCTCACACCTTAACTAAATGTTGTAGACTCAAACTTTTTGCTGTCATTAGTGTATGTTAGCAAAATGAAGATTATTCAAGCATTAATTTCATTGTGCTTTTGCTCATTTTGAAGATTTTGACATTTTCACCTGAAGTGTACAATCGGGCTAAAAATGCATTTTAAGCAATAAAAAGTTCATTTTGGCTCTCACACCTTAACTAAATGTTGTAGACTCAAACTTTTTTCTGTCATTAGTGTATTTTAGCAACCTGAAGATGATTCCAGCATTAGTTGCATTGTGCTTTTGCTCATTTTCAAGATTTTGACAGTTTCACCTGAAGTGTACAATCGGGCTGAAAATCATTTAAAGCAATACAAAGTTCATTTTGGCTCTCACACCTTAACTAAATGTTGTAGACTCAAACTTTTTTCTGTCATTAGTGTATTTTAGCAACCTGAAGATGATTCCAGCATTCATTGCATTGTGCTTTTGCTCATTTTGAAGATTTTGACAGTTTCATCTGAAGTGTACAATCGGGCTTAAAATTCATTTAAAGCAATAAAAAGTTCATTTTGGCTCTCACACCTTAACTAAATGTTGTAGACTCAAACTTTTTTCTGTCATTAGTGTATTTTAGCAACCTGAAGATGATTCCAGCATTAATTGCATTGTGCTTTTGCTCATTTTGAAGATTTTGACAGTTTCACCTGAAGTGTACAATCGGGCTGAAAATGCATTTAAAGTCATAAAAAGTTCATTTTGGCTCTCACACCTTAACTAAATGTTGTAGACTCAAACTTTTTGCTGTCATTAGTGTATGTTAGCAAAATGAAGATTATTCAAGCATTAATTTCATTGTGCTTTTGCTCATTTTGAAGATTTTGACATTTTCACCTGAAGTGTACAATCGGGCTGAAAATGCATTTAAAGCCATAAAAAGTTCATTTTGGCTCTCACACCTTAACTAAATGTTGTAGACTCAAACTTTTTGCTGTTATTAGTGTATTTTAGCAAAATGAAGATGATTCAAGCATTAATTTCATTGTGCTTTTGCTTATTTTGAAGATTTTGACATTTTCACCTGAAGTGTACAATCGGGCTGAAAATGCATTTAAAGCCATAAAAAGTTCATTTTGGCTCTCACACCTTAACTAAATGTTGTAGACTCAAACGTTTTGCTGTCATTAGTGTATGTTAGCAAAATGAAGATGATTCAAGCATTAATTTCATTGTGCTTTTGCTCATTTTGAAGATTTTGACATTTTCACCTGAAGTGTACAATCGGGCTGAAAATGCATTTAAAGCAATAAAAAGTTCATTTTGGCTCTCACACCTTAACTAAATGTTGTAGACTCAAACTTTTTGCTGTCATTAGTGTATGTTAGCAAAATGAAGATGATTCAAGCATTAATTTCATTGTGCTTTTGCTCATTTTGAAGATTTTGACATTTTCACCTGAAGTGTACAATCAGGGGCTGAAAACGCGTTTAAAGCAATAAAAATTTCATTTTGGCTCTCACACCTTAACTAAATGTTGTAGACTCAAACTTTTTGCTGTCATTAGTGTATTTTAGCAAAATGAAGATGATTCAAGCATTAATTTCATTGTGCTTTTGCTCATTTTGAAGATTTTGACATTTTCACCTGAAGTGTACAATCGGGCTGAAAATGCATTTAAAGCAATAAAAAGTTCATTTTGGCTCTCACACCTTGATTAAATGTTGTAGACTCAAACTTTTTGCTGTCATTAGTGTATTTTAGCAAAATTAAGATGATTCAAGCATTAATTTCATTGTGCTTTTGCTCATTTTGAAGATTTTGACATTTTCACCTGAAGTGTACAATCGGGCTGAAAATGCATTTAAAGCCATAAAAAGTTCATTTTGGCTCTCACACCTTAACTAAATGTTGTAGACTCAAACTTTTTTCCGTCATTAGTGTATTTTAGCAACCTGAAGATGATTCCAGCATTAATTTCATTGTGCTTTTGCTCATTTTGAAGATTTTGACATTTTCACCTGAAGTGTACAATCGGGCTGAAAATGCATTTAAAGCAATAAAAAGTTCATTTTGGCTCTCACACCTTAACTAAATGTTGTAGACTCAAACTTTTTGCTGTCATTAGTGTATTTTAGCAAAATGAAGATGATTCAAGCATTAATTTCATTGTGCTTTTGCTTATTTTGAAGATTTTGACATTTTCACCTGAAGTGTACAATCGGGCTGAAAATGCATTTAAAGCCATAAAAAGTTCATTTTGGCTCTCACACCTTAACTAAATGTTGTAGACTCAAACGTTTTGCTGTCATTAGTGTATGTTAGCAAAATGAAGATGATTCAAGCATTAATTTCATTGTGCTTTTGCTCATTTTGAAGATTTTGACATTTTCACCTGAAGTGTACAATCGGGCTGAAAATGCATTTAAAGCAATAAAAAGTTCATTTTGGCTCTCACACCTTAACTAAATGTTGTAGACTCAAACTTTTTGCTGTCATTAGTGTATGTTAGCAAAATGAAGATGATTCAAGCATTAATTTCATTGTGCTTTTGCTCATTTTGAAGATTTTGACATTTTCACCTGAAGTGTACAATCAGGGGCTGAAAACGCGTTTAAAGCAATAAAAATTTCATTTTGGCTCTCACACCTTAACTAAATGTTGTAGACTCAAACTTTTTGCTGTCATTAGTGTATTTTAGCAAAATGAAGATGATTCAAGCATTAATTTCATTGTGCTTTTGCTCATTTTGAAGATTTTGACATTTTCACCTGAAGTGTACAATCGGGCTGAAAATGCATTTAAAGCAATAAAAAGTTCATTTTGGCTCTCACACCTTGATTAAATGTTGTAGACTCAAACTTTTTGCTGTCATTAGTGTATTTTAGCAAAATTAAGATGATTCAAGCATTAATTTCATTGTGCTTTTGCTCATTTTGAAGATTTTGACATTTTCACCTGAAGTGTACAATCGGGCTGAAAATGCATTTAAAGCCATAAAAAGTTCATTTTGGCTCTCACACCTTAACTAAATGTTGTAGACTCAAACTTTTTTCCGTCATTAGTGTATTTTAGCAACCTGAAGATGATTCCAGCATTAATTTCATTGTGCTTTTGCTCATTTTGAAGATTTTGACATTTTCACCTGAAGTGTACAATCGGGCTGAAAATGCATTTAAAGCAATAAAAAGTTCATTTTGGCTCTCACACCTTAACTAAATGTTGTAGACTCAAACTTTTTGCTGTCATTAGTGTATTTTAGCAAAATGAAGATGATTCAAGCATTAATTTCATTGTGCTTTTGCTCATTTTGAAGATTTTGACATTTTCACCTGAAGTGTACAATCGGGCTGAAAATGCATTTAAAGCAATAAAAAGTTCATTTTGGCTCTCACACCTTAACTAAATGTTGTAGACTCAAACTTTTTGCTGTCATTAGTGTATGTTAGCAAAATGAAGATGATTCAAGCATTAATTTCATTGTGCTTTTGCTCATTTTGAAGATTTTGACATTTTCACCTGAAGTGTACAATCAGGGGCTGAAAACGCGTTTAAAGCAATAAAAATTTCATTTTGGCTCTCACACCTTAACTAAATGTTGTAGACTCAAACTTTTTGCTGTCATTAGTGTATTTTAGCAAAATGAAGATGATTCAAGCATTAATTTCATTGTGCTTTTGCTCATTTTGAAGATTTTGACATTTTCACCTGAAGTGTACAATCGGGCTGAAAATGCATTTAAAGCAATAAAAAGTTCATTTTGGCTCTCACACCTTGATTAAATGTTGTAGACTCAAACTTTTTGCTGTCATTAGTGTATTTTAGCAAAATTAAGATGATTCAAGCATTAATTTCATTGTGCTTTTGCTCATTTTGAAGATTTTGACATTTTCACCTGAAGTGTACAATCGGGCTGAAAATGCATTTAAAGCCATAAAAAGTTCATTTTGGCTCTCACACCTTAACTAAATGTTGTAGACTCAAACTTTTTGCTGTCATTAGTGTATGTTAGCAAAATGAAGATTATTCAAGCATTAATTTCATTGTGCTTTTGCTCATTTTGAAGATTTTGACATTTTCACCTGAAGTGTACAATCGGGCTGAAAATGCATTTAAAGCAATAAAAAGTTCATTTTGGCTCTCACACCTTAACTAAATGTTGTAGACTCAAACTTTTTGCTGTCATTAGTGTATTTTAGCAAAATGAAGATGATTCAAGCATTAATTTCATTGTGCTTTTGCTCATTTTGAAGATTTTGACATTTTCACCTAAAGTGTACAATCGGGCTGAAAATGCATTTAAAGCCATAAAAAGTTCATTTTGGCTCTCACACCTTAACTAAATGTTGTAGACTCAAACTTTTTGCTGTCATTAGTGTATTTTAGCAACCTGAAGATGATTCCAGTAATCATTTCATTGTGCTTTTGTTCATTTTGAAGATTTTGACAGTTTCACCTGAAGTGTACAATCAGGCTAAAAATGCATTTTAAGCAATAAAAAGTTCATTTTGGCTCTCACACCTTAACTAAATGTTGTAGACTCAAACTTGTTGCTGTCATTAGTGTATTTTAGCAAAATGAAGATGATTCAAGCATTAATTTCATTGTGCTTTTGCTCATTTTGAAGATTTTGACATTTTCACCTGAAGTGTACAATCAGGCTGAAAATGCATTTAAAGCAATAAAAAGTTCATTTTGGCTCTCACACCTTAACTAAATGTTGTAGACTCAAACTTTTTGCTGTCATTAGTGTATGTTAGCAAAATGAAGATGATTCAAGCATTAATTTCATTGTGCTTTTGCTCATTTTGAAGATTTTGACATTTTCACCTGAAGTGTACAATCAGGGGCTGAAAACGCGTTTAAAGCAATAAAAAGTTCATTTTGGCTCTCACACCTTAACTAAATGTTGTAGACTCAAACTTTTTGCTGTCAT
The DNA here is from genome assembly GCF_054856555.1 of Leptonotus elevatus. Classification (NCBI taxonomy): domain Eukaryota; kingdom Metazoa; phylum Chordata; class Actinopteri; order Syngnathiformes; family Syngnathidae; genus Leptonotus; species Leptonotus elevatus. Next base: position 129,209 of record NW_028233726.1, read on the forward strand.
TAGTGTATGTTAGCAAAATGAAGATTATTCAAGCATTAATTTCATTGTGCTTTTGCTCATTTTGAAGATTTTGACATTTTCACCTGAAGTGTACAATCGGGCTGAAAATGCATTTAAAGCAATACAAAGTTAATTTTGGCTCTCACACCTTAACTAAATGTGTTAGACACAAACTTGTTGCTGTCATTAGTGTATGTTAGCAAAATGAAGATTATTCAAGCATTAATTTCATTGTGCTTTTGCTCATTTTGAATATTTTGACATTTTCACCTGAAGTGTACAATCGGGCTGAAAATGCATTTAAAGCAATAAAAAGTTCATTTTGGCTCTCACACCTTAACTAAATGTTGTAGACTCAAACTTTTTGCTGTCATTAGTGTATTTTAGCAAAATGAAGATGATTCAAGCATTAATTTCATTGTGCTTTTGCTCATTTTGAAGATTTTGACATTTTCACCTAAAGTGTACAATTAGGGGCTGAAAACGCGTTTAAAGCAATAAAAAGTTCATTTTGGCTCTCACACCTTAACTAAATGTTGTAGACTCAAACTTTTTGCTGTCATTAGTGTATTTTAGCAACCTGAAGATGATTCCAGTAATCATTTCATTGTGCTTTTGTTGATTTTGAAGATTTTGACATTTTCACCTGAAGTGTACAATCGGGCTGAAAATGCATTTAAAGTCATAAAAAGTTCATTTTGGCTCTCACGCTTTAACTAAATGTTGTAGACTCAAACTTTTTGCTGTCATTAGTGTATGTTAGCAAAATGAAGATGATTCAAGCATTAATTTCATTGTGCTTTTGCTCATTTTGATGATTTTGACATTTTCACCTGAAGTGTACAATCGGGCTGAAAATGCATTTAAAGCAATAAAAAGTTCATTTTGGCTCTCACACCTTAACTAAATGTTGTAGACTCAAACTTTTTGCTGTCATTAGTGTATGTTAGCAAAATGAAGATGATTCAAGCATTAATTTCATTGTGCTTTTGCTCATTTTGAAGATTTTGACATTTTCACCTGAAGTGTACAATCGGGCTGAAAATGCATTTAAAGCAATAAAAAGTTCATTTTGGCTCTAACACCTTAACTAAATGTTGTAGACTCAAACTTTTTGCTGTCATTAGTGTATGTTAGCAGAATGAAGATGATTCAAGCATTAATTTCATTGTGCTTTTGCTCATTTTGAAGATTTTGACATTTTCACCTGAAGTGTACAATCAGGGGCTGAAAACGCGTTTAAAGCAATAAAAGGTTCATTTTGGCTCTCACACCTTAACTAAATGTTGTAGACTCAAACTTTTTGCTGTTATTAGTGTATTTTAGCAAAATGAAGATGATTCAAGCATTAATTTCATTGTGCTTTTGCTTATTTTGAAGATTTTGACATTTTCACCTGAAGTGTACAATCGGGCTGAAAATGCATTTAAAGCCATAAAAAGTTCATTTTGGCTCTCACACCTTAACTAAATGTTGTAGACTCAAACGTTTTGCTGTCATTAGTGTATGTTAGCAAAATGAAGATGATTCAAGCATTAATTTCATTGTGCTTTTGCTCATTTTGAAGATTTTGACATTTTCACCTGAAGTGTACAATCGGGCTGAAAATGCATTTAAAGCAATAAAAAGTTCATTTTGGCTCTCACACCTTAACTAAATGTTGTAGACTCAAACTTTTTGCTGTCATTAGTGTATGTTAGCAAAATGAAGATGATTCAAGCATTAATTTCATTGTGCTTTTGCTCATTTTGAAGATTTTGACATTTTCACCTGAAGTGTACAATCAGGGGCTGAAAACGCGTTTAAAGCAATAAAAAGTTCATTTTGGCTCTCACACCTTAACTAAATGTTGTAGACTCAAACTTTTTGCTGTCATTAGTGTATTTTAGCAAAATGAAGATGATTCAAGCATTAATTTCATTGTGCTTTTGCTCATTTTGAAGATTTTGACATTTTCACCTGAAGTGTACAATTAGGGGCTGAAAACGCGTTTAAAGCAATAAAAATTTCATTTTGGCTCTCACACCTTAACTAAATGTTGTAGACTCAAACTTTTTGCTGTCATTAGTGTATGTTAGCAAAATGAAGATGATTCAAGCATTAATTTCATTGTGCTTTTGCTCATTTTGAAGATTTTGACATTTTCACCTGAAGTGTACAATCAGGCTGAAAATGCATTTAAAGCAATAAAAAGTTCATTTTGGCTCTCACACCTTAACTAAATGTTGTAGACTCAAACTTTTTGCTGTCATTAGTGTATGTTAGCAAAATGAAGATTATTCAAGCATTAATTTCATTGTGCTTTTGCTCATTTTGAAGATTTTGACATTTTCACCTGAAGTGTACAATCGGGCTGAAAATGCATTTAAAGCCATAAAAAGTTCATTTTGGCTCTCACACCTTAACTAAATGTTGTAGACTCAAACTTTTTGCTGTCATTAGTGTATGTTAGCAAAATGAAGATTATTCAAGCATTAATTTCATTGTGCTTTTGCTCATTTTGAAGATTTTGACATTTTCACCTGAAGTGTACAATCGGGCTTAAAATGCAGTTAAAGCAATAAAAAGTTAATTTTGGCTCTCACACCTTAACTAAATGTGGTAGACTCAAACTTTTTGCTGTCATTAGTGTATTTTAGCAACCTGAAGATGATTCCAGTAATCATTTCATTGTGCTTTTGTTCATTTTGAAGATTTTGACAGTTTCACCTGAAGTGTACAATCGGGCTGAAAATGCATTTAAAGTCATAAAAAGTTCATTTTGGCTCTCACGCCTTAACTAAATGTTGTAGACTCAAACTTTTTGCTGTCATTAGTGTATGTTAGCAAAATGAAGATGATTCAAGCATTAATTTCATTGTGCTTTTGCTCATTTTGATGATTTTGACATTTTCACCTGAAGTGTACAATCAGGCTGAAAATGCATTTAAAGCAATAAAAAGTTCATTTTGGCTCTCACACCTTAACTAAATGTTGTAGACTCAAACTTTTTGCTGTCATTAGTGTATGTTAGCAAAATGAAGATGATTCAAGCATTAATTTCATTGTGCTTTTGCTCATTTTGAAGATTTTGACATTTTCACCTGAAGTGTACAATCGGGCTGAAAATGCATTTAAAGCAATAAAAAGTTCATTTTGGCTCTCACACCTTAACTAAATGTTGTAGACTCAAACGTTTTGCTGTCATTAGTGTATGTTAGCAGAATGAAGATGATTCAAGCATTAATTTCATTGTGCTTTTGCTCATTTTGAAGATTTTGACATTTTCACCTGAAGTGTACAATCAGGGGCTGAAAACGCGTTTAAAGCAATAAAAGGTTCATTTTGGCTCTCACACCTTAACTAAATGTTGTAGACTCAAACTTTTTGCTGTTATTAGTGTATTTTAGCAAAATGAAGATGATTCAAGCATTAATTTCATTGTGCTTTTGCTTATTTTGAAGATTTTGACATTTTCACCTGAAGTGTACAATCGGGCTGAAAATGCATTTAAAGCCATAAAAAGTTCATTTTGGCTCTCACACCTTAACTAAATGTTGTAGACTCAAACGTTTTGCTGTCATTAGTGTATGTTAGCAAAATGAAGATGATTCAAGCATTAATTTCATTGTGCTTTTGCTCATTTTGAAGATTTTGACATTTTCACCTGAAGTGTACAATCGGGCTGAAAATGCATTTAAAGCAATAAAAAGTTCATTTTGGCTCTCACACCTTAACTAAATGTTGTAGACTCAAACTTTTTGCTGTCATTAGTGTATGTTAGCAAAATGAAGATGATTCAAGCATTAATTTCATTGTGCTTTTGCTCATTTTGAAGATTTTGACATTTTCACCTGAAGTGTACAATCAGGGGCTGAAAACGCGTTTAAAGCAATAAAAAGTTCATTTTGGCTCTCACACCTTAACTAAATGTTGTAGACTCAAACTTTTTGCTGTCATTAGTGTATTTTAGCAACCTGAAGATGATTCCAGTAATCATTTCATTGTGCTTTTGTTGATTTTGAAGATTTTGACATTTTCACCTGAAGTGTACAATCGGGCTGAAAATGCATTTAAAGTCATAAAAAGTTTATTTTGGCTCTCACGCCTTAACTAAATGTTGTAGACTCAAACTTTTTGCTGTCATTAGTGTATGTTAGCAAAATGAAGATGATTCAAGCATTAATTTCATTGTGCTTTTGCTCATTTTTATGATTTTGACATTTTCACCTGAAGTGTACAATCAGGCTGAAAATGCATTTAAAGCAATAAAAAGTTCATTTTGGCTCTCACACCTTAACTAAATGTTGTAGACTCAAACTTTTTGCTGTCATTAGTGTATGTTAGCAAAATGAAGATGATTCAAGCATTAATTTCATTGTGCTTTTGCTCATTTTGAAGATTTTGACATTTTCACCTGAAGTGTACAATCGGGCTGAAAATGCATTTAAAGCAATAAAAAGTTCATTTTGGCTCTCACACCTTAACTAAATGTTGTAGACTCAAACTTTTTGCTGTTATTAGTGTATTTTAGCAAAATGAAGATGATTCAAGCATTAATTTCATTGTGCTTTTGCTTATTTTGAAGATTTTGACATTTTCACCTGAAGTGTACAATCGGGCTGAAAATGCATTTAAAGCCATAAAAAGTTCATTTTGGCTCTCACACCTTAACTAAATGTTGTAGACTCAAACGTTTTGCTGTCATTAGTGTATGTTAGCAAAATGAAGATGATTCAAGCATTAATTTCATTGTGCTTTTGCTCATTTTGAAGATTTTGACATTTTCACCTGAAGTGTACAATCGGGCTGAAAATGCATTTAAAGCAATAAAAAGTTCATTTTGGCTCTCACACCTTAACTAAATGTTGTAGACTCAAACTTTTTGCTGTCATTAGTGTATGTTAGCAAAATGAAGATGATTCAAGCATTAATTTCATTGTGCTTTTGCTCATTTTGAAGATTTTGACATTTTCACCTGAAGTGTACAATCAGGGGCTGAAAATGCGTTTAAAGCAATAAAAAGTTCATTTTGGCTCTCACACCTTAACTTAATGTTGTAGACTCAAACTTTTTGCTGTCATTAGTGTATGTTAGCAAAATGAAGATGATTCAAGCATTAATTTCATTGTGCTTTTGCTCATTTTGAAGATTTTGACATTTTCACCTGAAGTGTACAATCGGGCTGAAAATGCATTTAAAGCCATAAAAAGTTCATTTTGGCTCTCACACCTTAACTAAATGTTGTAGACTCAAACTTTTTGCTGTTATTAGTGTATTTTAGCAAAATGAAGATGATTCAAGCATTAATTTCATTGTGCTTTTGCTTATTTTGAAGATTTTGACATTTTCACCTGAAGTGTACAATCGGGCTGAAAATGCATTTAAAGCCATAAAAAGTTCATTTTGGCTCTCACACCTTAACTAAATGTTGTAGACTCAAACGTTTTGCTGTCATTAGTGTATGTTAGCAAAATGAAGATGATTCAAGCATTAATTTCATTGTGCTTTTGCTCATTTTGAAGATTTTGACATTTTCACCTGAAGTGTACAATCGGGCTGAAAATGCATTTAAAGCAATAAAAAGTTCATTTTGGCTCTCACACCTTAACTAAATGTTGTAGACTCAAACTTTTTGCTGTCATTAGTGTATGTTAGCAAAATGAAGATGATTCAAGCATTAATTTCATTGTGCTTTTGCTCATTTTGAAGATTTTGACATTTTCACCTGAAGTGTACAATCAGGGGCTGAAAACGCGTTTAAAGCAATAAAAATTTCATTTTGGCTCTCACACCTTAACTAAATGTTGTAGACTCAAACTTTTTGCTGTCATTAGTGTATTTTAGCAAAATGAAGATGATTCAAGCATTAATTTCATTGTGCTTTTGCTCATTTTGAAGATTTTGACATTTTCACCTGAAGTGTACAATCGGGCTGAAAATGCATTTAAAGCAATAAAAAGTTCATTTTGGCTCTCACACCTTGATTAAATGTTGTAGACTCAAACTTTTTGCTGTCATTAGTGTATTTTAGGAAAATTAAGATGATTCAAGCATTAATTTCATTGTGCTTTTGCTCATTTTGAAGATTTTGACAGTTTCACCTGAAGTGTACAATCGGGCTGAAAATCATTTAAAGCAATACAAAGTTCATTTTGGCTCTCACACCTTAACTAAATGTTGTAGACTCAAACTTTTTGCTGTCATTAGTGTATTTTAGCAACCTGAAGATGATTCCAGCATTCATTGCATTGTGCTTTTGCTCATTTTGAAGATTTTGACAGTTTCATCTGAAGTGTACAATCGGGCTGAAAATTCATTTAAAGCAATAAAAAGTTCATTTTGGCTCTCACACCTTAACTAAATGTTGTAGACTCAAACTTTTTGCTGTCATTAGTGTAATTTAGCAACTTGAAGATGATTCCAGCATTAATTTCATTGTGCTTTTGCTCATTTTGAAGATTTTGACAGTTTCACCTGAAGTGTACAATCAAGCTAAAATTGCATTTTAAGCAATAAAAAGTTCATTTTGGCTCTCACACCTTAACTAAATGTTGTAGACTCAAACTTTTTTCTGTCATTAGTGTATTTTAGCAACCTGAAGATGATTCCAGCATTCATTGCATTGTGCTTTTGCTCATTTTGAAGATTTTGACAGTTTCATCTGAAGTGTACAATCGGGCTGAAAATGCATTTAAAGCAATAAAAAGTTCATTTTGGCTCTCACACCTTAACTAAATGTTGTAGACTCAAACTTTTTGCTGTCATTAGTGTATTTTAGCAACTTGAAGATGATTCCAGCATTAATTTCATTGTGCTTTTGCTCATTTTGAAGATTTTGACAGTTTCACCTGAAGTGTACAATTAGGTGCTGAAAACGCGTTTACAGCAATAAAAAGTTCATTTTGGCTCTCACACCTTAACTAAACGTTGTAGACTCAAACTTTTTGCTGTCATTAGTGTATTTTAGCAACTTGAAAATGATTCCAGCATTAATTTCATTGTGCTTTTCCTCATTTTGAAGTTTTTGACAGTTTCACCTGAAGTGTACAATCGGGCTGAAAATGCATTTAAAGCAATAAAAAGTCCATTTTGGCTCTCACACCTTAACTAATGTTGTAGACTCAAACTTTTTGCTGTCATTAGTGTAATTTAGCAACTTGAAAATGATTCCAGTAATCATTTCATTGTGCTTTTGCTCATTTTGAAGATTTTGACAGTTTCACCTGAAGTGTACAATCAAGCTAAAATTGCATTTTAAGCAATAAAAAGTTCATTTTGGCTCTCACACCTTAACTAAATGTTGTAGACTCAAACTTTTTTCTGTCATTAGTGTATTTTAGCAACCTGAAGATGATTCCAGCATTCATTGCATTGTGCTTTTGCTCATTTTGAAGATTTTGACAGTTTCATCTGAAGTGTACAATCGGGCTGAAAATGCATTTAAAGCAATAAAAAGTTCATTTTGGCTCTCACACCTTAACTAAATGTTGTAGACTCAAACTTTTTGCTGTCATTAGTGCATTTTAGCAACCTGAAGATGATTCCAGAAATCATTTCATTGTGCTTTTGTTCATTTTGAAGATTTTGACATTTTCACCTGAAGTGTACAATCGGGCTGAAAATGCATTTAAAGTCATAAAAAGTTCATTTTGGCTCTCACACCTTAACTAAATGTTGTAGACTCAAACTTTTTGCTGTCATTAGTGTATGTTAGCAAAATGAAGATTATTCAAGCATTAATTTCATTGTGCTTTTGCTCATTTTGAAGATTTTGACATTTTCACCTGAAGTGTACAATCGGGCTAAAAATGCATTTTAAGCAATAAAAAGTTCATTTTGGCTCTCACACCTTAACTAAATGTTGTAGACTCAAACTTTTTTCTGTCATTAGTGTATTTTAGCAACCTGAAGATGATTCCAGCATTAGTTGCATTGTGCTTTTGCTCATTTTCAAGATTTTGACAGTTTCACCTGAAGTGTACAATCGGGCTGAAAATCATTTAAAGCAATACAAAGTTCATTTTGGCTCTCACACCTTAACTAAATGTTGTAGACTCAAACTTTTTTCTGTCATTAGTGTATTTTAGCAACCTGAAGATGATTCCAGCATTCATTGCATTGTGCTTTTGCTCATTTTGAAGATTTTGACAGTTTCATCTGAAGTGTACAATCGGGCTTAAAATTCATTTAAAGCAATAAAAAGTTCATTTTGGCTCTCACACCTTAACTAAATGTTGTAGACTCAAACTTTTTTCTGTCATTAGTGTATTTTAGCAACCTGAAGATGATTCCAGCATTAATTGCATTGTGCTTTTGCTCATTTTGAAGATTTTGACAGTTTCACCTGAAGTGTACAATCGGGCTGAAAATGCATTTAAAGTCATAAAAAGTTCATTTTGGCTCTCACACCTTAACTAAATGTTGTAGACTCAAACTTTTTGCTGTCATTAGTGTAATTTAGCAACTTGAAAATGATTTCAGTAATCATTTCATTGTGCTTTTGCTCATTTTGAAGATTTTGACAGTTTCACCTGAAGTGTACAATCAAGCTAAAATTGCATTTTAAGCAATAAAAAGTTCATTTTGGCTCTCACACCTTAACTAAATGTTGTAGACTCAAACTTTTTTCTGTCATTAGTGTATTTTAGCAACCCGAAGATGATTCCAGCATTCATTGCATTGTGCTTTTGCTCATTTTGAAGATTTTGACAGTTTCATCTGAAGTGTACAATCGGGCTGAAAATGCATTTAAAGCAATAAAAAGTTCATTTTGGCTCTCACACCTTAACTAAATGTTGTAGACTCAAACTTTTTGCTGTCATTAGTGTATTTTAGCAACCTGAGGATGATTCCAGAAATCATTTCATTGTGCTTTTGTTCATTTTGAAGATTTTGACATTTTCACCTGAAGTGTACAATCGGGCTGAAAATGCATTTAAAGTCATAAAAAGTTCATTTTGGCTCTCACACCTTAACTAAATGTTGTAGACTCAAACTTTTTGCTGTCATTAGTGTATGTTAGCAAAATGAAGATTATTCAAGCATTAATTTCATTGTGCTTTTGCTCATTTTGAAGATTTTGACATTTTCACCTGAAGTGTACAATCGGGCTAAAAATGCATTTTAAGCAATAAAAAGTTAATTTTGGCTCTCACACCTTAACTAAATGTTGTAGACTCAAACTTTTTTCTTTCCTTAGTGTATTTTAGCAACCTGAAGATGATTCCAGCATTAGTTGCATTGTGCTTTTGCTCATTTTCAAGATTTTGACAGTTTTACCTGAAGTGTACAATCGGGCTGAAAATCATTTAAAGCAATACAAAGTTCATTTTGGCTCTCACACCTTAACTAAATGTTGTAGACTCAAACTTTTTTCTGTCATTAGTGTATTTTAGCAACCTGAAGATGATTCCAGCATTCATTGCATTGTGCTTTTGCTCATTTTGAAGATTTTGACAGTTTCACCTGAAGTGTACAATCAGGCTAAAAATGTATTTTAAGCAATAAAAAGTTCATTTTGGCTCTCACACCTTAACTAAATGTTGTAGACTCAAACTTTTTGCTGTCATTAGTGTATGTTAGCAAAATGAAGATGATTCAAGCATTAATTTCATTGTGCTTTTGCTCATTTTGAAGATTTTGACATTTTCACCTGAAGTGTACAATCGGGCTGAAAATGCATTTAAAGCCATAAAAAGTTCATTTTGGCTCTCACACCTTAACTAAATGTTGTAGACTCAAACTTTTTGCTGTTATTAGTGTATTTTAGCAAAATGAAGATGATTCAAGCATTAATTTCATTGTGCTTTTGCTTATTTTGAAGATTTTGACATTTTCACCTGAAGTGTACAATCGGGCTGAAAATGCATTTAAAGCCATAAAAAGTTCATTTTGGCTCTCACACCTTAACTAAATGTTGTAGACTCAAACGTTTTGCTGTCATTAGTGTATGTTAGCAAAATGAAGATGATTCAAGCATTAATTTCATTGTGCTTTTGCTCATTTTGAAGATTTTGACATTTTCACCTGAAGTGTACAATCGGGCTGAAAATGCATTTAAAGCAATAAAAAGTTCATTTTGGCTCTCACACCTTAACTAAATGTTGTAGACTCAAACTTTTTGCTGTCATTAGTGTATGTTAGCAAAATGAAGATGATTCAAGCATTAATTTCATTGTGCTTTTGCTCATTTTGAAGATTTTGACATTTTCACCTGAAGTGTACAATCAGGGGCTGAAAACGCGTTTAAAGCAATAAAAATTTCATTTTGGCTCTCACACCTTAACTAAATGTTGTAGACTCAAACTTTTTGCTGTCATTAGTGTATTTTAGCAAAATGAAGATGATTCAAGCATTAATTTCATTGTGCTTTTGCTCATTTTGAAGATTTTGACATTTTCACCTGAAGTGTACAATCGGGCTGAAAATGCATTTAAAGCAATAAAAAGTTCATTTTGGCTCTCACACCTTGATTAAATGTTGTAGACTCAAACTTTTTGCTGTCATTAGTGTATTTTAGCAAAATTAAGATGATTCAAGCATTAATTTCATTGTGCTTTTGCTCATTTTGAAGATTTTGACAGTTTCACCTGAAGTGTACAATCGGGCTGAAAATCATTTAAAGCAATACAAAGTTCATTTTGGCTCTCACACCTTAACTAAATGTTGTAGACTCAAACTTTTTGCTGTCATTAGTGTATTTTAGCAACCTGAAGATGATTCCAGCATTCATTGCATTGTGCTTTTGCTCATTTTGAAGATTTTGACAGTTTCATCTGAAGTGTACAATCGGGCTGAAAATTCATTTAAAGCAATAAAAAGTTCATTTTGGCTCTCACACCTTAACTAAATGTTGTAGACTCAAACTTTTTGCTGTCATTAGTGTAATTTAGCAACTTGAAGATGATTCCAGCATTAATTTCATTGTGCTTTTGCTCATTTTGAAGATTTTGACAGTTTCACCTGAAGTGTACAATCAAGCTAAAATTGCATTTTAAGCAATAAAAAGTTCATTTTGGCTCTCACACCTTAACTAAATGTTGTAGACTCAAACTTTTTTCTGTCATTAGTGTATTTTAGCAACCTGAAGATGATTCCAGCATTCATTGCATTGTGCTTTTGCTCATTTTGAAGATTTTGACAGTTTCATCTGAAGTGTACAATCGGGCTGAAAATGCATTTAAAGCAATAAAAAGTTCATTTTGGCTCTCACACCTTAACTAAATGTTGTAGACTCAAACTTTTTGCTGTCATTAGTGTATTTTAGCAACTTGAAGATGATTCCAGCATTAATTTCATTGTGCTTTTGCTCATTTTGAAGATTTTGACAGTTTCACCTGAAGTGTACAATTAGGTGCTGAAAACGCGTTTACAGCAATAAAAAGTTCATTTTGGCTCTCACACCTTAACTAAACGTTGTAGACTCAAACTTTTTGCTGTCATTAGTGTATTTTAGCAACTTGAAAATGATTCCAGCATTAATTTCATTGTGCTTTTCCTCATTTTGAAGTTTTTGACAGTTTCACCTGAAGTGTACAATCGGGCTGAAAATGCATTTAAAGCAATAAAAAGTCCATTTTGGCTCTCACACCTTAACTAATGTTGTAGACTCAAACTTTTTGCTGTCATTAGTGTAATTTAGCAACTTGAAAATGATTCCAGTAATCATTTCATTGTGCTTTTGCTCATTTTGAAGATTTTGACAGTTTCACCTGAAGTGTACAATCAAGCTAAAATTGCATTTTAAGCAATAAAAAGTTCATTTTGGCTCTCACACCTTAACTAAATGTTGTAGACTCAAACTTTTTTCTGTCATTAGTGTATTTTAGCAACCTGAAGATGATTCCAGCATTCATTGCATTGTGCTTTTGCTCATTTTGAAGATTTTGACAGTTTCATCTGAAGTGTACAATCGGGCTGAAAATGCATTTAAAGCAATAAAAAGTTCATTTTGGCTCTCACACCTTAACTAAATGTTGTAGACTCAAACTTTTTGCTGTCATTAGTGCATTTTAGCAACCTGAAGATGATTCCAGAAATCATTTCATTGTGCTTTTGTTCATTTTGAAGATTTTGACATTTTCACCTGAAGTGTACAATCGGGCTGAAAATGCATTTAAAGTCATAAAAAGTTCATTTTGGCTCTCACACCTTAACTAAATGTTGTAGACTCAAACTTTTTGCTGTCATTAGTGTATGTTAGCAAAATGAAGATTATTCAAGCATTAATTTCATTGTGCTTTTGCTCATTTTGAAGATTTTGACATTTTCACCTGAAGTGTACAATCGGGCTAAAAATGCATTTTAAGCAATAAAAAGTTCATTTTGGCTCTCACACCTTAACTAAATGTTGTAGACTCAAACTTTTTTCTGTCATTAGTGTATTTTAGCAACCTGAAGATGATTCCAGCATTAGTTGCATTGTGCTTTTGCTCATTTTCAAGATTTTGACAGTTTCACCTGAAGTGTACAATCGGGCTGAAAATCATTTAAAGCAATACAAAGTTCATTTTGGCTCTCACACCTTAACTAAATGTTGTAGACTCAAACTTTTTTCTGTCATTAGTGTATTTTAGCAACCTGAAGATGATTCCAGCATTCATTGCATTGTGCTTTTGCTCATTTTGAAGATTTTGACAGTTTCATCTGAAGTGTACAATCGGGCTTAAAATTCATTTAAAGCAATAAAAAGTTCATTTTGGCTCTCACACCTTAACTAAATGTTGTAGACTCAAACTTTTTTCTGTCATTAGTGTATTTTAGCAACCTGAAGATGATTCCAGCATTAATTGCATTGTGCTTTTGCTCATTTTGAAGATTTTGACAGTTTCACCTGAAGTGTACAATCGGGCTGAAAATGCATTTAAAGTCATAAAAAGTTCATTTTGGCTCTCACACCTTAACTAAATGTTGTAGACTCAAACTTTCTGCTGTCATTAGTGTAATTTAGCAACTTGAAAATGATTTCAGTAATCATTTCATTGTGCTTTTGCTCATTTTGAAGATTTTGACAGTTTCACCTGAAGTGTACAATCAAGCTAAAATTGCATTTTAAGCAATAAAAAGTTCATTTTGGCTCTCACACCTTAACTAAATGTTGTAGACTCAAACTTTTTTCTGTCATTAGTGTATTTTAGCAACCTGAAGATGATTCCAGCATTCATTGCATTGTGCTTTTGCTCATTTTGAAGATTTTGACAGTTTAATCTGAAGTGTACAATCGGGCTGAAAATGCATTTAAAGCAATAAAAAGTTCATTTTGGCTCTCACACCTTAACTAAATGTTGTAGACTCAAACTTTTTGCTGTCATTAGTGTATTTTAGCAACCTGAAGATGATTCCAGAAATCATTTCATTGTGCTTTTGTTCATTTTGAAGATTTTGACATTTTCACCTGAAGTGTACAATCGGGCTGAAAATGCATTTAAAGTCATAAAAAGTTCATTTTGGCTCTCACACCTTAACTAAATGTTGTAGACTCAAACTTTTTGCTGTCATTAGTGTATGTTAGCAAAATGAAGATTATTCAAGCATTAATTTCATTGTGCTTTTGCTCATTTTGAAGATTTTGACATTTTCACCTGAAGTGTACAATCGGGCTAAAAATGCATTTTAAGCAATAAAAAGTTAATTTTGGCTCTCACACCTTAACTAAATGTTGTAGACTCAAACTTTTTTCTTTCCTTAGTGTATTTTAGCAACCTGAAGATGATTCCAGCATTAGTTGCATTGTGCTTTTGCTCATTTTCAAGATTTTGACAGTTTTACCTGAAGTGTACAATCGGGCTGAAAATCATTTAAAGCAATACAAAGTTCATTTTGGCTCTCACACCTTAACTAAATGTTGTAGACTCAAACTTTTTTCTGTCATTAGTGTATTTTAGCAACCTGAAGATGATTCCAGCATTCATTGCATTGTGCTTTTGCTCATTTTGAAGATTTTGACAGTTTCATCTGAAGTGTACAATCGGGCTTAAAATTCATTTAAAGCAATAAAAAGTTCATTTTGGCTCTCACACCTTAACTAAATGTTGTAGACTCAAACTTTTTTCTGTCATTAGTGTATTTTAGCAACCTGAAGATGATTCCAGCATTAATTGCATTGTGCTTTTGCTCATTTTGAAGATTTTGACAGTTTCACCTGAAGTGTACAATCGGGCTGAAAATGCATTTAAAGTCATAAAAAGTTCATTTTGGCTCTCACACCTTAACTAAATGTTGTAGACTCAAACTTTTTGCTGTCATTAGTGTATGTTAGCAAAATGAAGATTATTCAAGCATTAATTTCATTGTGCTTTTGCTCATTTTGAAGATTTTGACATTTTCACCTGAAGTGTACAATCGGGCTGAAAATGCATTTAAAGCCATAAAAAGTTCATTTTGGCTCTCACACCTTAACTAAATGTTGTAGACTCAAACTTTTTGCTGTTATTAGTGTATTTTAGCAAAATGAAGATGATTCAAGCATTAATTTCATTGTGCTTTTGCTTATTTTGAAGATTTTGACATTTTCACCTGAAGTGTACAATCGGGCTGAAAATGCATTTAAAGCCATAAAAAGTTCATTTTGGCTCTCACACCTTAACTAAATGTTGTAGACTCAAACGTTTTGCTGTCATTAGTGTATGTTAGCAAAATGAAGATGATTCAAGCATTAATTTCATTGTGCTTTTGCTCATTTTGAAGATTTTGACATTTTCACCTGAAGTGTACAATCGGGCTGAAAATGCATTTAAAGCAATAAAAAGTTCATTTTGGCTCTCACACCTTAACTAAATGTTGTAGACTCAAACTTTTTGCTGTCATTAGTGTATGTTAGCAAAATGAAGATGATTCAAGCATTAATTTCATTGTGCTTTTGCTCATTTTGAAGATTTTGACATTTTCACCTGAAGTGTACAATCGGGCTGAAAATGCATTTAAAGCAATAAAAAGTTCATTTTGGCTCTCACACCTTGATTAAATGTTGTAGACTCAAACTTTTTGCTGTCATTAGTGTATTTTAGCAAAATTAAGATGATTCAAGCATTAATTTCATTGTGCTTTTGCTCATTTTGAAGATTTTGACATTTTCACCTGAAGTGTACAATCGGGCTGAAAATGCATTTAAAGCCATAAAAAGTTCATTTTGGCTCTCACACCTTAACTAAATGTTGTAGACTCAAACTTTTTGCTGTCATTAGTGTATGTTAGCAAAATGAAGATTATTCAAGCATTAATTTCATTGTGCTTTTGCTCATTTTGAAGATTTTGACATTTTCACCTGAAGTGTACAATCGGGCTGAAAATGCATTTAAAGCAATAAAAAGTTCATTTTGGCTCTCACACCTTAACTAAATGTTGTAGACTCAAACTTTTTGCTGTCATTAGTGTATTTTAGCAAAATGAAGATGATTCAAGCATTAATTTCATTGTGCTTTTGCTCATTTTGAAGATTTTGACATTTTCACCTAAAGTGTACAATCGGGCTGAAAATGCATTTAAAGCCATAAAAAGTTCATTTTGGCTCTCACACCTTAACTAAATGTTGTAGACTCAAACTTTTTGCTGTCATTAGTGTATTTTAGCAACCTGAAGATGATTCCAGTAATCATTTCATTGTGCTTTTGTTCATTTTGAAGATTTTGACAGTTTCACCTGAAGTGTACAATCAGGCTAAAAATGTATTTTAAGCAATAAAAAGTTCATTTTGGCTCTCACACCTTAACTAAATGTTGTAGACTCAAACTTTTTTCTGTCATTAGTGTATTTTAGCAACCTGAAGATGATTCCAGCATTAGTTGCATTGTGCTTTTGCTCATTTTCAAGATTTTGACAGTTTCACCTGAAGTGTACAATCGGGCTGAAAATCATTTAAAGCAATACAAAGTTCATTTTGGCTCTCACACCTTAACTAAATGTTGTAGACTCAAACTTTTTTCTGTCATTAGTGTATTTTAGCAACCTGAAGATGATTCCAGCATTCATTGCATTGTGCTTTTGCTCATTTTGAAGATTTTGACAGTTTCATCTGAAGTGTACAATCGGGCTTAAAATTCATTTAAAGCAATAAAAAGTTCATTTTGGCTCTCACACCTTAACTAAATGTTGTAGACTCAAACTTTTTGCTGTCATTAGTGTAATTTAGCAACTTGAAGATGATTCCAGCATTAATTTCATTGTGCTTTTGCTCATTTTGAAGATTTTGACAGTTTCACCTGAAGTGTACAATCAAGCTAAAATTGCATTTTAAGCAATAAAAAGTTCATTTTGGCTCTCACACCTTAACTAAATGTTGTAGACTCAAACTTTTTTCTGTCATTAGTGTATTTTAGCAACCTGAAGATGATTCCAGCATTCATTGCATTGTGCTTTTGCTCATTTTGAAGATTTTGACAGTTTCATCTGAAGTGTACAATCGGGCTGAAAATGCATTTAAAGCAATAAAAAGTTCATTTTGGCTCTCACACCTTAACTAAATGTTGTAGACTCAAACTTTTTGCTGTCATTAGTGTATTTTAGCAACTTGAAGATGATTCCAGCATTAATTTCATTGTGCTTTTGCTCATTTTGAAGATTTTGACAGTTTCACCTGAAGTGTACAATTAGGTGCTGAAAACGCGTTTACAGCAATAAAAAGTTCATTTTGGCTCTCACACCTTAACTAAACGTTGTAGACTCAAACTTTTTGCTGTCATTAGTGTATTTTAGCAACTTGAAAATGATTCCAGCATTAATTTCATTGTGCTTTTCCTCATTTTGAAGTTTTTGACAGTTTCACCTGAAGTGTACAATCGGGCTGAAAATGCATTTAAAGCAATAAAAAGTCCATTTTGGCTCTCACACCTTAACTAATGTTGTAGACTCAAACTTTTTGCTGTCATTAGTGTAATTTAGCAACTTGAAAATGATTCCAGTAATCATTTCATTGTGCTTTTGCTCATTTTGAAGATTTTGACAGTTTCACCTGAAGTGTACAATCAAGCTAAAATTGCATTTTAAGCAATAAAAAGTTCATTTTGGCTCTCACACCTTAACTAAATGTTGTAGACTCAAACTTTTTTCTGTCATTAGTGTATTTTAGCAACCTGAAGATGATTCCAGCATTCATTGCATTGTGCTTTTGCTCATTTTGAAGATTTTGACAGTTTCATCTGAAGTGTACAATCGGGCTGAAAATGCATTTAAAGCAATAAAAAGTTCATTTTGGCTCTCACACCTTAACTAAATGTTGTAGACTCAAACTTTTTGCTGTCATTAGTGTATTTTAGCAACCTGAAGATGATTCCAGAAATCATTTCATTGTGCTTTTGTTCATTTTGAAGATTTTGACATTTTCACCTGAAGTGTACAATCGGGCTGAAAATGCATTTAAAGTCATAAAAAGTTCATTTTGGCTCTCACACCTTAACTAAATGTTGTAGACTCAAACTTTTTGCTGTCATTAGTGTATGTTAGCAAAATGAAGATTATTCAAGCATTAATTTCATTGTGCTTTTGCTCATTTTGAAGATTTTGACATTTTCACCTGAAGTGTACAATCGGGCTAAAAATGCATTTTAAGCAATAAAAAGTTCATTTTGGCTCTCACACCTTAACTAAATGTTGTAGACTCAAACTTTTTTCTGTCATTAGTGTATTTTAGCAACCTGAAGATGATTCCAGCATTAGTTGCATTGTGGTTTTGCTCATTTTCAAGATTTTGACAGTTTCACCTGAAGTGTACAATCGGGCTGAAAATCATTTAAAGCAATACAAAGTTCATTTTGGCTCTCACACCTTAACTAAATGTTGTAGACTCAAACTTTTTTCTGTCATTAGTGTATTTTAGCAACCTGAAGATGATTCCAGCATTCATTGCATTGTGCTTTTGCTCATTTTGAAGATTTTGAAAGTTTCATCTGAAGTGTACAATCGGGCTTAAAATTCATTTAAAGCAATAAAAAGTTCATTTTGGCTCTCACACCTTAACTAAATGTTGTAGACTCAAACTTTTTTCTGTCATTAGTGTATTTTAGCAACCTGAAGATGATTCCAGCATTAATTGCATTGTGCTTTTGCTCATTTTGAAGATTTTGACAGTTTCACCTGAAGTGTACAATCGGGCTGAAAATGCATTTAAAGTCATAAAAAGTTCATTTTGGCTCTCACACCTTAACTAAATGTTGTAGACTCAAACTTTTTGCTGTCATTAGTGTATGTTAGCAAAATGAAGATTATTCAAGCATTAATTTCATTGTGCTTTTGCTCATTTTGAAGATTTTGACAGTTTCACCTGAAGTGTACAATCAAGCTAAAATTGCATTTTAAGCAATACAAAGTTCATTTTGGCTCTCACACCTTAACTAAATGTTGTAGACTCAAACTTTTTTCTGTCATTAGTGTATTTTAGCAACCTGAAGATGATTCCAGCATTCATTGCATTGTGCTTTTGCTCATTTTGAAGATTTTGACAGTTTCACCTGAAGTGTACAATCGGGCTGAAAATGCATTTAAAGTCATAAAAAGTTCATTTTGGCTCTCACACCTTAACTAAATGTTGTAGACTCAAACTTTTTGCTGTCATTAGTGTATGTTAGCAAAATGAAGATTATTCAAGCATTAATTTCATTGTGCTTTTGCTCATTTTGAAGATTTTGACATTTTCACCTGAAGTGTACAATCGGGCTAAAAATGCATTTTAAGCAATAAAAAGTTAATTTTGGCTCTCACACCTTAACTAAATGTTGTAGACTCAAACTTTTTTCTTTCCTTAGTGTATTTTAGCAACCTGAAGATGATTCCAGCATTAGTTGCATTGTGCTTTTGCTCATTTTCAAGATTTTGACAGTTTTACCTGAAGTGTACAATCGGGCTGAAAATCATTTAAAGCAATACAAAGTTCATTTTGGCTCTCACACCTTAACTAAATGTTGTAGACTCAAACTTTTTTCTGTCATTAGTGTATTTTAGCAACCTGAAGATGATTCCAGCATTCATTGCATTGTGCTTTTGCTCATTTTGAAGATTTTGACAGTTTCATCTGAAGTGTACAATCGGGCTTAAAATTCATTTAAAGCAATAAAAAGTTCATTTTGGCTCTCACACCTTAACTAAATGTTGTAGACTCAAACTTTTTGCTGTCATTAGTGTATTTTAGCAACCTGAAGATGATTCCAGTAATCATTTCATTGTGCTTTTGTTCATTTTGAAGATTTTGACAGTTTCACCTGAAGTGTACAATCAGGCTAAAAATGTATTTTAAGCAATAAAAAGTTCATTTTGGCTCTCACACCTTAACTAAATGTTGTAGACTCAAACTTTTTGCTGTCATTAGTGTATGTTAGCAAAATGAAGATGATTCAAGCATTAATTTCATTGTGCTTTTGCTCATTTTGAAGATTTTGACATTTTCACCTGAAGTGTACAATCGGGCTGAAAATGCATTTAAAGCCATAAAAAGTTCATTTTGGCTCTCACACCTTAACTAAATGTTGTAGACTCAAACTTTTTGCTGTTATTAGTGTATTTTAGCAAAATGAAGATGATTCAAGCATTAATTTCATTGTGCTTTTGCTTATTTTGAAGATTTTGACATTTTCACCTGAAGTGTACAATCGGGCTGAAAATGCATTTAAAGCCATAAAAAGTTCATTTTGGCTCTCACACCTTAACTAAATGTTGTAGACTCAAACGTTTTGCTGTCATTAGTGTATGTTAGCAAAATGAAGATGATTCAAGCATTAATTTCATTGTGCTTTTGCTCATTTTGAAGATTTTGACATTTTCACCTGAAGTGTACAATCGGGCTGAAAATGCATTTAAAGCAATAAAAAGTTCATTTTGGCTCTCACACCTTAACTAAATGTTGTAGACTCAAACTTTTTGCTGTCATTAGTGTATGTTAGCAAAATGAAGATGATTCAAGCATTAATTTCATTGTGCTTTTGCTCATTTTGAAGATTTTGACATTTTCACCTGAAGTGTACAATCAGGGGCTGAAAACGCGTTTAAAGCAATAAAAATTTCATTTTGGCTCTCACACCTTAACTAAATGTTGTAGACTCAAACTTTTTGCTGTCATTAGTGTATTTTAGCAAAATGAAGATGATTCAAGCATTAATTTCATTGTGCTTTTGCTCATTTTGAAGATTTTGACATTTTCACCTGAAGTGTACAATCGGGCTGAAAATGCATTTAAAGCAATAAAAAGTTCATTTTGGCTCTCACACCTTGATTAAATGTTGTAGACTCAAACTTTTTGCTGTCATTAGTGTATTTTAGCAAAATTAAGATGATTCAAGCATTAATTTCATTGTGCTTTTGCTCATTTTGAAGATTTAGACAGTTTCACCTGAAGTGTACAATCGGGCTGAAAATCATTTAAAGCAATACAAAGTTCATTTTGGCTCTCACACCTTAACTAAATGTTGTAGACTCAAACTTTTTGCTGTCATTAGTGTATTTTAGCAACCTGAAGATGATTCCAGCATTCATTGCATTGTGCTTTTGCTCATTTTGAAGATTTTGACAGTTTCATCTGAAGTGTACAATCGGGCTGAAAATTCATTTAAAGCAATAAAAAGTTCATTTTGGCTCTCACACCTTAACTAAATGTTGTAGACTCAAACTTTTTGCTGTCATTAGTGTATTTTAGCAACTTGAAGATGATTCCAGCATTAATTTCATTGTGCTTTTGTTCATTTTGAAGATTTTGACAGTTTCACCTGAAGTGTACAATTAGGTGCTGAAAACGCGTTTACAGCAATAAAAAGTTCATTTTGGCTCTCACACCTTAACTAAACGTTGTAGACTCAAACTTTTTGCTGTCATTAGTGTATTTTAGCAACTTGAAAATGATTCCAGCATTAATTTCATTGTGCTTTTCCTCATTTTGAAGTTTTTGACAGTTTCACCTGAAGTGTACAATCGGGCTGAAAATGCATTTAAAGCATAAAAAAGTCCATTTTGGCTCTCACACCTTAACTAATGTTGTAGACTCAAACTTTTTGCTGTCATTAGTGTAATTTAGCAACTTGAAAATGATTCCAGTAATCATTTCATTGTGCTTTTGCTCATTTTGAAGATTTTGACAGTTTCACCTGAAGTGTACAATCAAGCTAAAATTGCATTTTAAGCAATAAAAAGTTCATTTTGGCTCTCACACCTTAACTAAATGTTGTAGACTCAAACTTTTTTCTGTCATTAGTGTATTTTAGCAACCTGAAGATGATTCCAGCATTCATTGCATTGTGCTTTTGCTCATTTTGAAGATTTTGACAGTTTCATCTGAAGTGTACAATCGGGCTGAAAATGCATTTAAAGCAATAAAAAGTTCATTTTGGCTCTCACACCTTAACTAAATGTTGTAGACTCAAACTTTTTGCTGTCATTAGTGTATTTTAGCAACTTGAAGATGATTCCAGCATTAATTTCATTGTGCTTTTGCTCATTTTGAAGATTTTGACAGTTTCACCTGAAGTGTACAATTAGGTGCTGAAAACGCGTTTACAGCAATAAAAAGTTCATTTTGGCTCTCACACCTTAACTAAACGTTGTAGACTCAAACTTTTTGCTGTCATTAGTGTATTTTAGCAACTTGAAAATGATTCCAGCATTAATTTCATTGTGCTTTTCCTCATTTTGAAGTTTTTGACAGTTTCACCTGAAGTGTACAATCGGGCTGAAAATGCATTTAAAGCAATAAAAAGTCCATTTTGGCTCTCACACCTTAACTAATGTTGTAGACTCAAACTTTTTGCTGTCATTAGTGTAATTTAGCAACTTGAAAATGATTCCAGTAATCATTTCATTGTGCTTTTGCTCATTTTGAAGATTTTGACAGTTTCACCTGAAGTGTACAATCAAGCTAAAATTGCATTTTAAGCAATAAAAAGTTCATTTTGGCTCTCACACCTTAACTAAATGTTGTAGACTCAAACTTTTTTCTGTCATTAGTGTATTTTAGCAACCTGAAGATGATTCCAGCATTCATTGCATTGTGCTTTTGCTCATTTTGAAGATTTTGACAGTTTCATCTGAAGTGTACAATCGGGCTGAAAATGCATTTAAAGCAATAAAAAGTTCATTTTGGCTCTCACACCTTAACTAAATGTTGTAGACTCAAACTTTTTGCTGTCATTAGTGTATTTTAGCAACCTGAAGATGATTCCAGAAATCATTTCATTGTGCTTTTGTTCATTTTGAAGATTTTGACATTTTCACCTGAAGTGTACAATCGGGCTGAAAATGCATTTAAAGTCATAAAAAGTTCATTTTGGCTCTCACACCTTAACTAAATGTTGTAGACTCAAACTTTTTGCTGTCATTAGTGTATGTTAGCAAAATGGAGATTATTCAAGCATTAATTTCATTGTGCTTTTGCTCATTTTGAAGATTTTGACATTTTCACCTGAAGTGTACAATCGGGCTAAAAATGCATTTTAAGCAATAAAAAGTTCATTTTGGCTCTCACACCTTAACTAAATGTTGTAGACTCAAACTTTTTTCTGTCATTAGTGTATTTTAGCAACCTGAAGATGATTCCAGCATTAGTTGCATTGTAGTTTTGCTCATTTTCAAGATTTTGACAGTTTCACCTGAAGTGTACAATCGGGCTGAAAATCATTTAAAGCAATACAAAGTTCATTTTGGCTCTCACACCTTAACTAAATGTTGTAGACTCAAACTTTTTTCTGTCATTAGTGTATTTTAGCAACCTGAAGATGATTCCAGCATTCATTGCATTGTGCTTTTGCTCATTTTGAAGATTTTGACAGTTTCATCTGAAGTGTACAATCGGGCTTAAAATTCATTTAAAGCAATAAAAAGTTCATTTTGGCTCTCACACCTTAACTAAATGTTGTAGACTCAAACTTTTTTCTGTCATTAGTGTATTTTAGCAACCTGAAGATGATTCCAGCATTAATTGCATTGTGCTTTTGCTCATTTTGAAGATTTTGACAGTTTCACCTGAAGTGTACAATCGGGCTGAAAATGCATTTAAAGTCATAAAAAGTTCATTTTGGCTCTCACACCTTAACTAAATGTTGTAGACTCAAACTTTTTGCTGTCATTAGTGTATGTTAGCAAAATGAAGATTATTCAAGCATTAATTTCATTGTGCTTTTGCTCATTTTGAAGATTTTGACATTTTCACCTGAAGTGTACAATCGGGCTGAAAATGCATTTAAAGCCATAAAAAGTTCATTTTGGCTCTCACACCTTAACTAAATGTTGTAGACTCAAACTTGTTGCTGTTATTAGTGTATTTTAGCAAAATGAAGATGATTCAAGCATTAATTTCATTGTGCTTTTGCTTATTTTGAAGATTTTGACATTTTCACCTGAAGTGTACAATCGGGCTGAAAATGCATTTAAAGCCATAAAAAGTTCATTTTGGCTCTCACACCTTAACTAAATGTTGTAGACTCAAACGTTTTGCTGTCATTAGTGTATGTTAGCAAAATGAAGATGATTCAAGCATTAATTTCATTGTGCTTTTGCTCATTTTGAAGATTTTGACATTTTCACCTGAAGTGTACAATCGGGCTGAAAATGCATTTAAAGCAATAAAAAGTTCATTTTGGCTCTCACACCTTAACTAAATGTTGTAGACTCAAACTTTTTGCTGTCATTAGTGTATGTTAGCAAAATGAAGATGATTCAAGCATTAATTTCATTGTGCTTTTGCTCATTTTGAAGATTTTGACATTTTCACCTGAAGTGTACAATCGGGCTGAAAATGCATTTAAAGCAATAAAAAGTTCATTTTGGCTCTCACACCTTGATTAAATGTTGTAGACTCAAACTTTTTGCTGTCATTAGTGTATTTTAGCAAAATTAAGATGATTCAAGCATTAATTTCATTGTGCTTTTGCTCATTTTGAAGATTTTGACATTTTCACCTGAAGTGTACAATCGGGCTGAAAATGCATTTAAAGCCATAAAAAGTTCATTTTGGCTCTCACACCTTAACTAAATGTTGTAGACTCAAACTTTTTGCTGTCATTAGTGTATGTTAGCAAAATGAAGATTATTCAAGCATTAATTTCATTGTGCTTTTGCTCATTTTGAAGATTTTGACATTTTCACCTGAAGTGTACAATCGGGCTGAAAATGCAGTTAAAGCAATAAAAAGTTAATTTTGGCTCTCACACCTTAACTAAATGTGTTAGACACAAACTTGTTGCTGTCATTAGTGTATGTTAGCAAAATGAAGATTATTCAAGCATTAATTTCATTGTGCTTTTGCTCATTTTGAAGATTTTGACATTTTCACCTGAAGTGTACAATCGGGCTGAAAATGCATTTAAAGCAATAAAAAGTTCATTTTGGCTCTCACACCTTAACTAAATGTTGTAGACTCAAACTTTTTGCTGTCATTAGTGTATTTTAGCAAAATGAAGATGATTCAAGCATTAATTTCATTGTGCTTTTGCTCATTTTGAAGATTTTGACATTTTCACCTAAAGTGTACAATCGGGCTGAAAAAGCATTTAAAGCCATAAAAAGTTCATTTTGGCTCTCACACCTTAACTAAATGTTGTAGACTCAAACTTTTTGCTGTCATTAGTGTATTTTAGCAACCTGAAGATGATTCCAGTAATCATTTCATTGTGCTTTTGTTCATTTTGAAGATTTTGACAGTTTCACCTGAAGTGTACAATCAGGCTAAAAATGCATTTTAAGCAATAAAAAGTTCATTTTGGCTCTCACACCTTAACTAAATGTTGTAGACTCAAACTTTTTTCTGTCATTAGTGTATTTTAGCAACCTGAAGATGATTCCAGCATTAGTTGCATTGTGCTTTTGCTCATTTTCAAGATTTTGACAGTTTCACCTGAAGTGTACAATCGGGCTGAAAATCATTTAAAGCAATACAAAGTTCATTTTGGCTCTCACACCTTAACTAAATGTTGTAGACTCAAACTTTTTTCTGTCATTAGTGTATTTTAGCAACCTGAAGATGATTCCAGCATTCATTGCATTGTGCTTTTGCTCATTTTGAAGATTTTGACAGTTTCATCTGAAGTGTACAATCGGGCTTAAAATTCATTTAAAGCAATAAAAAGTTCATTTTGGCTCTCACACCTTAACTAAATGTTGTAGACTCAAACTTTTTGCTGTCATTAGTGTAATTTAGCAACTTGAAGATGATTCCAGCATTAATTTCATTGTGCTTTTGCTCATTTTGAAGATTTTGACAGTTTCACCTGAAGTGTACAATCAAGCTAAAATTGCATTTTAAGCAATAAAAAGTTCATTTTGGCTCTCACACCTTAACTAAATGTTGTAGACTCAAACTTTTTTCTGTCATTAGTGTATTTTAGCAACCTGAAGATGATTCCAGCATTCATTGCATTGTGCTTTTGCTCATTTTGAAGATTTTGACAGTTTCATCTGAAGTGTACAATCGGGCTGAAAATGCATTTAAAGCAATAAAAAGTTCATTTTGGCTCTCACACCTTAACTAAATGTTGTAGACTCAAACTTTTTGCTGTCATTAGTGTATTTTAGCAACCTGAAGATGATTCCAGAAATCATTTCATTGTGCTTTTGTTCATTTTGAAGATTTTGACATTTTCACCTGAAGTGTACAATCGGGCTGAAAATGCATTTAAAGTCATAAAAAGTTCATTTTGGCTCTCACACCTTAACTAAATGTTGTAGACTCAAACTTTTTGCTGTCATTAGTGTATGTTAGCAAAATGAAGATTATTCAAGCATTAATTTCATTGTGCTTTTGCTCATTTTGAAGATTTTGACATTTTCACCTGAAGTGTACAATCGGGCTAAAAATGCATTTTAAGCAATAAAAAGTTCATTTTGGCTCTCACACCTTAACTAAATGTTGTAGACTCAAACTTTTTTCTGTCATTAGTGTATTTTAGCAACCTGAAGATGATTCCAGCATTAGTTGCATTGTGGTTTTGCTCATTTTGAAGATTTTGACAGTTTCACCTGAAGTGTACAATCGGGCTGAAAATCATTTAAAGCAATACAAAGTTCATTTTGGCTCTCACACCTTAACTAAATGTTGTAGACTCAAACTTTTTTCTGTCATTAGTGTATTTTAGCAACCTGAAGATGATTCCAGCATTAATTGCATTGTGCTTTTGCTCATTTTGAAGATTTTGACAGTTTCACCTGAAGTGTACAATCGGGCTGAAAATGCATTTAAAGTCATAAAAAGTTCATTTTGGCTCTCACACCTTAACTAAATGTTGTAGACTCAAACTTTTTGCTGTCATTAGTGTATGTTAGCAAAATGAAGATTATTCAAGCATTAATTTCATTGTGCTTTTGCTCATTTTGAAGATTTTGACATTTTCACCTGAAGTGTACAATCGGGCTAAAAATGCATTTTAAGCAATAAAAAGTTAATTTTGGCTCTCACACCTTAACTAAATGTTGTAGACTCAAACTTTTTTCTTTCCTTAGTGTATTTTAGCAACCTGAAGATGATTCCAGCATTAGTTGCATTGTGCTTTTGCTCATTTTCAAGATTTTGACAGTTTTACCTGAAGTGTACAATCGGGCTGAAAATCATTTAAAGCAATACAAAGTTCATTTTGGCTCTCACACCTTAACTAAATGTTGTAGACTCAAACTTTTTTCTGTCATTAGTGTATTTTAGCAACCTGAAGATGATTCCAGCATTAATTGCATTGTGCTTTTGCTCATTTTGAAGATTTTGACAGTTTCACCTGAAGTGTACAATCGGGCTGAAAATGCATTTAAAGTCATAAAAAGTTCATTTTGGCTCTCACACCTTAACTAAATGTTGTAGACTCAAACTTTTTGCTGTCATTAGTGTATGTTAGCAAAATGAAGATTATTCAAGCATTAATTTCATTGTGCTTTTGCTCATTTTGAAGATTTTGACATTTTCACCTGAAGTGTACAATCGGGCTGAAAATGCATTTAAAGCCATAAAAAGTTCATTTTGGCTCTCACACCTTAACTAAATGTTGTAGACTCAAACTTTTTGCTGTTATTAGTGTATTTTAGCAAAATGAAGATGATTCAAGCATTAATTTCATTGTGCTTTTGCTTATTTTGAAGATTTTGACATTTTCACCTGAAGTGTACAATCGGGCTGAAAATGCATTTAAAGCCATAAAAAGTTCATTTTGGCTCTCACACCTTAACTAAATGTTGTAGACTCAAACGTTTTGCTGTCATTAGTGTATGTTAGCAAAATGAAGATGATTCAAGCATTAATTTCATTGTGCTTTTGCTCATTTTGAAGATTTTGACATTTTCACCTGAAGTGTACAATCGGGCTGAAAATGCATTTAAAGCAATAAAAAGTTCATTTTGGCTCTCACACCTTAACTAAATGTTGTAGACTCAAACTTTTTGCTGTCATTAGTGTATGTTAGCAAAATGAAGATGATTCAAGCATTAATTTCATTGTGCTTTTGCTCATTTTGAAGATTTTGACATTTTCACTTGAAGTGTACAATCGGGCTGAAAATGCATTTAAAGCAATAAAAAGTTCATTTTGGCTCTCACACCTTGATTAAATGTTGTAGACTCAAACTTTTTGCTGTCATTAGTGTATTTTAGCAAAATTAAGATGATTCAAGCATTAATTTCATTGTGCTTTTGCTCATTTTGAAGATTTTGACATTTTCACCTGAAGTGTACAATCGGGCTGAAAATGCATTTAAAGCCATAAAAAGTTCATTTTGGCTCTCACACCTTAACTAAATGTTGTAGACTCAAACTTTTTGCTGTCATTAGTGTATGTTAGCAAAATGAAGATTATTCAAGCATTAATTTCATTGTGCTTTTGCTTATTTTGAAGATTTTGACATTTTCACCTGAAGTGTACAATCGGGCTGAAAATGCAGTTAAAGCAATAAAAAGTTAATTTTGGCTCTCACACCTTAACTAAATGTGTTAGACACAAACTTGTTGCTGTCATTAGTGTATGTTAGCAAAATGAAGATTATTCAAGCATTAATTTCATTGTGCTTTTGCTCATTTTGAAGATTTTGACATTTTCACCTGAAGTGTACAATCGGGCTGAAAATGCATTTAAAGCAATAAAAAGTTCATTTTGGCTCTCACACCTTAACTAAATGTTGTAGACTCAAACTTTTTGCTGTCATTAGTGTATTTTAGCAAAATGAAGATTATTCAAGCATTAATTTCATTGTGCTTTTGCTCATTTTGAAGATTTTGACATTTTCACCTGAAGTGTACAATCGGGCTAAAAATGCATTTTAAGCAATAAAAAGTTCATTTTGGCTCTCACACCTTAACTAAATGTTGTAGACTCAAACTTTTTTCTGTCATTAGTGTATTTTAGCAACCTGAAGATGATTCCAGCATTAGTTGCATTGTGGTTTTGCTCATTTTCAAGATTTTGACAGTTTCACCTGAAGTGTACAATCGGGCTGAAAATCATTTAAAGCAATACAAAGTTCATTTTGGCTCTCACACCTTAACTAAATGTTGTAGACTCAAACTTTTTTCTGTCATTAGTGTATTTTAGCAACCTGAAGATGATTCCAGCATTCATTGCATTGTGCTTTTGCTCATTTTGAAGATTTTGACAGTTTCATCTGAAGTGTACAATCGGGCTTAAAATTCATTTAAAGCAATAAAAAGTTCATTTTGGCTCTCACACCTTAACTAAATGTTGTAGACTCAAACTTTTTTCTGTCATTAGTGTATTTTAGCAACCTGAAGATGATTCCAGCATTAATTGCATTGTGCTTTTGCTCATTTTGAAGATTTTGACAGTTTCACCTGAAGTGTACAATCGGGCTGAAAATGCATTTAAAGTCATAAAAAGTTCATTTTGGCTCTCACACCTTAACTAAATGTTGTAGACTCAAACTTTTTGCTGTCATTAGTGTATGTTAGAAAAATGAAGATTATTCAAGCATTAATTTCATTGTGCTTTTGCTCATTTTGAAGATTTTGACATTTTCACCTGAAGTGTACAATCGGGCTAAAAATGCATTTTAAGCAATAAAAAGTTCATTTTGGCTCTCACACCTTAACTAAATGTTGTAGACTCAAACTTTTTTCTGTCATTAGTGTATTTTAGCAACCTGAAGATGATTCCAGCATTAGTTGCATTGTGCTTTTGCTCATTTTCAAGATTTTGACAGTTTCACCTGAAGTGTACAATCGGGCTGAAAATCATTTAAAGCAATACAAAGTTCATTTTGGCTCTCACACCTTAACTAAATGTTGTAGACTCAAACTTTTTGCTGTCATTAGTGTATTTTAGCAGAATGAAGATGATTCAAGCATTAATTTCATTGTGCTTTTGCTCATTTTGAAGATTTTGACATTTTCACCTGAAGTGTACAATCAGGGGCTGAAAACGCGTTTAAAGCAATAAAAGGTTCATTTTGGCTCTCACACCTTAACTAAATGTTGTAGACTCAAACTTTTTGCTGTCATTAGTGTATTTTAGCAACTTGAAGATGATTCCAGCATTAATTTCATTGTGCTTTTGCTCATTTTGAAGATTTTGACAGTTTCACCTGAAGTGTACAATTAGGTGCTGAAAACGCGTTTACAGCAATAAAAAGTTCATTTTGGCTCTCACACCTTAACTAAACGTTGTAGACTCAAACTTTTTGCTGTCATTAGTGTATTTTAGCAACTTGAAAATGATTCCAGCATTAATTTCATTGTGCTTTTCCTCATTATGAAGTTTTTGACAGTTTCACCTGAAGTGTACAATCGGGCTGAAAATGCATTTAAAGCAATAAAAAGTCCATTTTGGCTCTCACACCTTAACTAATGTTGTAGACTCAAACTTTTTGCTGTCATTAGTGTAATTTAGCAACTTGAAAATGATTCCAGTAATCATTTCATTGTGCTTTTGCTCATTTTGATGATTTTGACAGTTTCACCTGAAGTGTACAATCAAGCTAAAATTGCATTTTAAGCAATAAAAAGTTCATTTTGGCTCTCACACCTTAACTAAATGTTGTAGACTCAAACTTTTTTCTGTCATTAGTGTATTTTAGCAACCTGAAGATGATTCCAGCATTCATTGCATTGTGCTTTTGCTCATTTTGAAGATTTTGACAGTTTCATCTGAAGTGTACAATCGGGCTGAAAATGCATTTAAAGCAATAAAAAGTTCATTTTGGCTCTCACACCTTAACTAAATGTTGTAGACTCAAACTTTTTGCTGTCATTAGTGTATTTTAGCAACCTGAAGATGATTCCAGTAATCATTTCATTGTGCTTTTGTTCATTTTGAAGATTTTGACATTTTCACCTGAAGTGTACAATCGGGCTGAAAATGCATTTAAAGCAATAAAAAGTTGATTTTGGCTCTCATACCTTGACTAAATGTTGTAGACTCAAACTTTTTGCTGTCATTAGTGTATGTTAGCAAAATGAAGATTATTCAAGCATTAATTTCATTGTGCTTTTGCTCATTTTGAAGATTTTGACATTTTCACCTGAAGTGTACAATCGGGCTAAAAATGCATTTTAAGCAATAAAAAGTTCATTTTGGCTCTCACACCTTAACTAAATGTTGTAGACTCAAACTTTTTTCTGTCATTAGTGTATTTTAGCAACCTGAAGATGATTCCAGCATTAGTTGCATTGTGCTTTTGCTCATTTTCAAGATTTTGACAGTTTCACCTGAAGTGTACAATCGGGCTGAAAATCATTTAAAGCAATACAAAGTTCATTTTGGCTCTCACACCTTAACTAAATGTTGTAGACTCAAACTTTTTTCTGTCATTAGTGTATTTTAGCAACCTGAAGATGATTCCAGCATTCATTGCATTGTGCTTTTGCTCATTTTGAAGATTTTGACAGTTTCATCTGAAGTGTACAATCGGGCTTAAAATTCATTTAAAGCAATAAAAAGTTCATTTTGGCTCTCACACCTTAACTAAATGTTGTAGACTCAAACTTTTTGCTGTCATTAGTGTAATTTAGCAACTTGAAGATGATTCCAGCATTAATTTCATTGTGCTTTTGCTCATTTTGAAGATTTTGACAGTTTCACCTGAAGTGTACAATCAGGTGCTGAAAACGCGTTTACAGCAATAAAAAGTTAATTTTGGCTCTCACACCTTAACTAAATGTTGTAGACTCAAACTTTTTGCTGTCATTAGTGTATTTTAGCAACTTGAAGATGATTCCAGCATTAATTTCATTGTGCTTTTGCTCATTTTGAAGATTTTGACAGTTTCACCTGAAGTGTACAATCAGGTGCTGAAAACGCGTTTACAGCAATAAAAAGTTCATTTTGGCTCTCACACCTTAACTAAACGTTGTAGACTCAAACTTTTTGCTGTCATTAGTGAATTTTAGCAACTTGAAAATGATTCCAGCATTAATTTCATTGTGCTTTTCCTCATTTTGAAGTTTTTGACAGTTTCACCTGAAGTGTACAATCGGGCTGAAAATGCATTTAAAGCAATAAAAAGTCCATTTTGGCTCTCACACCTTAACTAATGTTGTAGACTCAAACTTTTTGCTGTCATTAGTGTAATTTAGCAACTTGAAAATGATTCCAGTAATCATTTCATTGTGCTTTTGCTCATTTTGAAGATTTTGACAGTTTCACCTGAAGTGTACAATCAAGCTAAAATTGCATTTTAAGCAATAAAAAGTTCATTTTGGCTCTCAAACCTTAACTAAATGTTGTAGACTCAAACTTTTTTCTGTCATTAGTGTATTTTAGCAACCTGAAGATGATTCCAGCATTCATTGCATTGTGCTTTTGCTCATTTTGAAGATTTTGACAGTTTCATCTGAAGTGTACAATCGGGCTGAAAATGCATTTAAAGCAATAAAAAGTTCATTTTGGCTCTCACACCTTAACTAAATGTTGTAGACTCAAACTTTTTGCTGTCATTAGTGTATTTTAGCAACCTGAAGATGATTCCAGTAATCATTTCATTGTGCTTTTGTTCATTTTGAAGATTTTGACATTTTCACCTGAAGTGTACAATCGGGCTGAAAATGCATTTAAAGTCATAAAAAGTTCATTTTGGCTCTCACACCTTAACTAAATGTTGTAGACTCAAACTTTTTGCTGTCATTAGTGTATGTTAGCAAAATGAAGATTATTCAAGCATTAATTTCATTGTGCTTTTGCTCATTTTGAAGATTTTGACATTTTCACCTGAAGTGTACAATCGGGCTAAAAATGCATTTTAAGCAATAAAAAGTTCATTTTGGCTCTCACACCTTAACTAAATGTTGTAGACTCAAACTTTTTTCTGTCATTAGTGTATTTTAGCAACCTGAAGATGATTCCAGCATTAGTTGCATTGTGCTTTTGCTCATTTTCAAGATTTTGACAGTTTCACCTGAAGTGTACAATCGGGCTGAAAATCATTTAAAGCAATACAAAGTTCATTTTGGCTCTCACACCTTAACTAAATGTTGTAGACTCAAACTTTTTTCTGTCATTAGTGTATTTTAGCAACCTGAAGATGATTCCAGCATTCATTGCATTGTGCTTTTGCTCATTTTGAAGATTTTGACAGTTTCATCTGAAGTGTACAATCGGGCTTAAAATTCATTTAAAGCAATAAAAAGTTCATTTTGGCTCTCACACCTTAACTAAATGTTGTAGACTCAAACTTTTTGCTGTCATTAGTGTAATTTAGCAACTTGAAGATGATTCCAGCATTAATTTCATTGTGCTTTTGCTCATTTTGAAGATTTTGACAGTTTCACCTGAAGTGTACAATCAGGTGCTGAAAACGCGTTTACAGCAATAAAAAGTTCATTTTGGCTCTCACACCTTAACTAAACGTTGTAGACTCAAACTTTTTGCTGTCATTAGTGTATTTTAGCAACTTGAAAATGATTCCAGCATTAATTTCATTGTGCTTTTCCTCATTTTGAAGTTTTTGACAGTTTCACCTGAAGTGTACAATCGGGCTGAAAATGCATTTAAAGCAATAAAAAGTCCATTTTGGCTCTCACACCTTAACTAATGTTGTAGACTCAAACTTTTTGCTGTCATTAGTGTAATTTAGCAACTTGAAAATGATTCCAGTAATCATTTCATTGTGCTTTTGCTCATTTTGAAGATTTTGACAGTTTCACCTGAAGTGTACAATCAAGCTAAAATTGCATTTTAAGCAATAAAAAGTTCATTTTGGCTCTCACACCTTAACTAAATGTTGTAGACTCAAACTTTTTGCTGTCATTAGTGTATTTTAGCAACCTGAAGATGATTCCAGCATTAGTTGCATTGTGCTTTTGCTCATTTTCAAGATTTTGACAGTTTCACCTGAAGTGTACAATCGGGCTGAAAATCATTTAAAGCAATACAAAGTTCATTTTGGCTCTCACACCTTAACTAAATGTTGTAGACTCAAACTTTTTTCTGTCATTAGTGTATTTTAGCAACCTGAAGATGATTCCAGCATTCATTGCATTGTGCTTTTGCTCATTTTGAAGATTTTGACAGTTTCATCTGAAGTGTACAATCGGGCTTAAAATTCATTTAAAGCAATAAAAAGTTCATTTTGGCTCTCACACCTTAACTAAATGTTGTAGACTCAAACTTTTTGCTGTCATTAGTGTAATTTAGCAACTTGAAGATGATTCCAGCATTAATTTCATTGTGCTTTTGCTCATTTTGAAGATTTTGACAGTTTCACCTGAAGTGTACAATCAGGTGCTGAAAACGCGTTTACAGCAATAAAAAGTTCATTTTGGCTCTCACACCTTAACTAAATGTTGTAGACTCAAACTTTTTGCTGTCATTAGTGTAATTTAGCAACTTGAAAATGATTCCAGTAATCATTTCATTGTGCTTTTGCTCATTTTGAAGATTTTGACAGTTTCACCTGAAGTGTACAATCAAGCTAAAATTGCATTTTAAGCAATACAAAGTTCATTTTGGCTCTCACACCTTAACTAAATGTTGTAGACTCAAACTTTTTTCTGTCATTAGTGTATTTTAGCAACCTGAAGATGATTCCAGCATTAGTTGCATTGTGCTTTTGCTCATTTTGAAGATTTTGACAGTTTCATCTGAAGTGTACAATCGGGCTTAAAATTCATTTAAAGCAATAAAAAGTTCATTTTGGCTCTCACACCTTAACTAAATGTTGTAGACTCAAACTTTTTTCTGTCATTAGTGTATTTTAGCAACCTGAAGATGATTCCAGCATTAATTGCATTGTGCTTTTGCTCATTTTGAAGATTTTGACAGTTTCACCTGAAGTGTACAATCGGGCTGAAAATGCATTTAAAGTCATAAAAAGTTCATTTTGGCTCTCACACCTTAACTAAATGTTGTAGACTCAAACTTTTTGCTGTCATTAGTGTAATTTAGCAACTTGAAAATGATTCCAGTAATCATTTCATTGTGCTTTTGCTCATTTTGAAGATTTTGACAGTTTCACCTGAAGTGTACAATCAAGCTAAAATTGCATTTTAAGCAATAAAAAGTTCATTTTGGCTCTCACACCTTAACTAAATGTTGTAGACTCAAACTTTTTTCTGTCATTAGTGTATTTTAGCAACCTGAAGATGATTCCAGCATTCATTGCATTGTGCTTTTGCTCATTTTGAAGATTTTGACAGTTTCATCTGAAGTGTACAATCGGGCTGAAAATGCATTTAAAGCAATAAAAAGTTCATTTTGGCTCTCACACCTTAACTAAATGTTGTAGACTCAAACTTTTTGCTGTCATTAGTGTATTTTAGCAACCTGAAGATGATTCCAGAAATCATTTCATTGTGCTTTTGTTCATTTTGAAGATTTTGACATTTTCACCTGAAGTGTACAATCGGGCTGAAAATGCATTTAAAGTCATAAAAAGTTCATTTTGGCTCTCACACCTTAACTAAATGTTGTAGACTCAAACTTTTTGCTGTCATTAGTGTATGTTAGCAAAATGAAGATTATTCAAGCATTAATTTCATTGTGCTTTTGCTCATTTTGAAGATTTTGACATTTTCACCTGAAGTGTACAATCGGGCTAAAAATGCATTTTAAGCAATAAAAAGTTCATTTTGGCTCTCACACCTTAACTAAATGTTGTAGACTCAAACTTTTTTCTTTCATTAGTGTATTTTACTAACCTGAAGATGATTCCAGCATTAGTTGCATTGTGCTTTTGCTCATTTTCAAGATTTTGACAGTTTCACCTGAAGTGTACAATCGGGCTGAAAATCATTTAAAGCAATACAAAGTTCATTTAGGCTCTCACACCTTAACTAAATGTTGTAGACTCAAACTTTTTTCTGTCATTAGTGTATTTTAGCAACCTGAAGATGATTCCAGCATTCATTGCATTGTGCTTTTGCTCATTTTGAAGATTTTGACAGTTTCATCTGAAGTGTACAATCGGGCTTAAAATTCATTTAAAGCAATAAAAAGTTCATTTTGGCTCTCACACCTTAACTAAATGTTGTAGACTCAAACTTTTTTCTGTCATTAGTGTATTTTAGCAACCTGAAGATGATTCCAGCATTAGTTGCATTGTGCTTTTGCTCATTTTCAAGATTTTGACAGTTTCACCTGAAGTGTACAATCAGGTGCTGAAAACGCGTTTACAGCAATAAAAAGTTCATTTTGGCTCTCACACCTTAACTAAATGTTGTAGACTCAAACTTTTTGCTGTCATTAGTGTATTTTAGCAACTTGAAGATGATTCCAGCATTAATTTCATTGTGCTTTTGCTCATTTTGAAGATTTTGACAGTTTCACCTGAAGTGTACAATCAGGTGCTGAAAACGCGTTTACAGCAATAAAAAGTTCATTTTGGCTCTCACACCTTAACTAAACGTTGTAGACTCAAACTTTTTTCTGTCATTAGTGTATTTTAGCAACCTGAAGATGATTCCAGCATTCATTGCATTGTGCTTTTGCTCATTTTGAAGATTTTGACAGTTTCATCTGAAGTGTACAATCGGGCTTAAAATTCATTTAAAGCAATAAAAAGTTCATTTTGGCTCTCACACCTTAACTAAATGTTGTAGACTCAAACTTTTTTCTGTCATTAGTGTATTTTAGCAACCTGAAGATGATTCCAGCATTAATTGCATTGTGCTTTTGCTCATTTTGAAGATTTTGACAGTTTCACCTGAAGTGTACAATCGGGCTGAAAATGCATTTAAAGTCATAAAAAGTTCATTTTGGCTCTCACACCTTAACTAAATGTTGTAGACTCAAACTTTTTGCTGTCATTAGTGTAATTTAGCAACTTGAAAATGATTCCAGTAATCATTTCATTGTGCTTTTGCTCATTTTGAAGATTTTGACAGTTTCACCTGAAGTGTACAATCAAGCTAAAATTGCATTTTAAGCAATAAAAAGTTCATTTTGGCTCTCACACCTTAACTAAATGTTGTAGACTCAAACTTTTTTCTGTCATTAGTGTATTTTAGCAACCTGAAGATGATTCCAGCATTCATTGCATTGTGCTTTTGCTCATTTTGAAGATTTTGACAGTTTCATCTGAAGTGTACAATCGGGCTGAAAATGCATTTAAAGCAATAAAAAGTTCATTTTGGCTCTCACACCTTAACTAAATGTTGTAGACTCAAACTTTTTGCTGTCATTAGTGTATTTTAGCAACCTGAAGATGATTCCAGAAATCATTTCATTGTGCTTTTGTTCATTTTGAAGATTTTGACATTTTCACCTGAAGTGTACAATCGGGCTGAAAATGCATTTAAAGTCATAAAAAGTTCATTTTGGCTCTCACACCTTAACTAAATGTTGTAGACTCAAACTTTTTGCTGTGATTAGTGTATGTTAGCAAAATGAAGATTATTCAAGCATTAATTTCATTGTGCTTTTGCTCATTTTGAAGATTTTGACATTTTCACCTGAAGTGTACAATCGGGCTAAAAATGCATTTTAAGCAATAAAAAGTTCATTTTGGCTCTCACACCTTAACTAAATGTTGTAGACTCAAACTTTTTTCTTTCATTAGTGTATTTTAGCAACCTGAAGATGATTCCAGCATTAGTTGCATTGTGCTTTTGCTCATTTTCAAGATTTTGACAGTTTCACCTGAAGTGTACAATCGGGCTGAAAATCATTTAAAGCAATACAAAGTTCATTTAGGCTCTCACACCTTAACTAAATGTTGTAGACTCAAACTTTTTTCTGTCATTAGTGTATTTTAGCAACCTGAAGATGATTCCAGCATTCATTGCATTGTGCTTTTGCTCATTTTGAAGATTTTGACAGTTTCATCTGAAGTGTACAATCGGGCTTAAAATTCATTTAAAGCAATAAAAAGTTCATTTTGGCTCTCACACCTTAACTAAATGTTGTAGACTCAAACTTTTTTCTGTCATTAGTGTATTTTAGCAACCTGAAGATGATTCCAGCATTAATTGCATTGTGCTTTTGCTCATTTTGAAGATTTTGACAGTTTCACCTGAAGTGTACAATCGGGCTGAAAATGCATTTAAAGTCATAAAAAGTTCATTTTGGCTCTCACACCTTAACTAAATGTTGTAGACTCAAACTTTTTGCTGTCATTAGTGTATGTTAGCAAAATGAAGATTATTCAAGCATTAATTTCATTGTGCTTTTGCTCATTTTCAAGATTTTGACAGTTTCACCTGAAGTGTACAATCGGGCTGAAAATCATTTAAAGCAATACAAAGTTCATTTTGGCTCTCACACCTTAACTAAATGTTGTAGACTCAAACTTTTTTCTGTCATTAGTGTATTTTAGCAACCTGAAGATGATTCCAGCATTCATTGCATTGTGCTTTTGCTCATTTTGAAGATTTTGACAGTTTCATCTGAAGTGTACAATCGGGCTTAAAATTCATTTAAAGCAATAAAAAGTTCATTTTGGCTCTCACACCTTAACTAAATGTTGTAGACTCAAACTTTTTGCTGTCATTAGTGTAATTTAGCAACTTGAAAATGATTCCAGTAATCATTTCATTGTGCTTTTGCTCATTTTGAAGATTTTGACAGTTTCACCTGAAGTGTACAATCAAGCTAAAATTGCATTTTAAGCAATAAAAAGTTCATTTTGGCTCTCACACCTTAACTAAATGTTGTAGACTCAAACTTTTTTCTGTCATTAGTGTATTTTAGCAACCTGAAGATGATTCCAGCATTCATTGCATTGTGCTTTTGCTCATTTTGAAGATTTTGACAGTTTCATCTGAAGTGTACAATCGGGCTGAAAATGCATTTAAAGCAATAAAAAGTTCATTTTGGCTCTCACACCTTAACTAAATGTTGTAGACTCAAACTTTTTGCTGTCATTAGTGTATTTTAGCAACCTGAAGATGATTCCAGAAATCATTTCATTGTGCTTTTGTTCATTTTGAAGATTTTGACATTTTCACCTGAAGTGTACAATCGGGCTGAAAATGCATTTAAAGTCATAAAAAGTTCATTTTGGCTCTCACACCTTAACTAAATGTTGTAGACTCAAACTTTTTGCTGTCATTAGTGTATGTTAGCAAAATGAAGATTATTCAAGCATTAATTTCATTGTGCTTTTGCTCATTTTGAAGATTTTGACATTTTCACCTGAAGTGTACAATCGGGCTAAAAATGCATTTTAAGCAATAAAAAGTTCATTTTGGCTCTCACACCTTAACTAAATGTTGTAGACTCAAACTTTTTTCTTTCATTAGTGTATTTTACTAACCTGAAGATGATTCCAGCATTAGTTGCATTGTGCTTTTGCTCATTTTCAAGATTTTGACAGTTTCACCTGAAGTGTACAATCGGGCTGAAAATCATTTAAAGCAATACAAAGTTCATTTAGGCTCTCACACCTTAACTAAATGTTGTAGACTCAAACTTTTTTCTGTCATTAGTGTATTTTAGCAACCTGAAGATGATTCCAGCATTCATTGCATTGTGCTTTTGCTCATTTTGAAGATTTTGACAGTTTCATCTGAAGTGTACAATCGGGCTTAAAATTCATTTAAAGCAATAAAAAGTTCATTTTGGCTCTCACACCTTAACTAAATGTTGTAGACTCAAACTTTTTTCTGTCATTAGTGTATTTTAGCAACCTGAAGATGATTCCAGCATTAATTGCATTGTGCTTTTGCTCATTTTGAAGATTTTGACAGTTTCACCTGAAGTGTACAATCGGGCTAAAAATGCATTTAAAGTCATAAAAAGTTCATTTTGGCTCTCACACCTTAACTAAATGTTGTAGACTCAAACTTTTTGCTGTCATTAGTGTATGTTAGCAAAATGAAGATTATTCAAGCATTAATTTCATTGTGCTTTTGCTCATTTTGAAGATTTTGAGATTTTCACCTGAAGTGTACAATCGGGCTAAAAATGCATTTTAAGCAATAAAAAGTTCATTTTGGCTCTCACACCTTAACTAAATGTTGTAGACTCAAACTTTTTTCTGTCATTAGTGTATTTTAGCAACCTGAAGATGATTCCAGCATTAGTTGCATTGTGCTTTTGCTCATTTTCAAGATTTTGACAGTTTCACCTGAAGTGTACAATCGGGCTGAAAATCATTTAAAGCAATACAAAGTTCATTTTGGCTCTCACACCTTAACTAAATGTTGTAGACTCAAACTTTTTTCTGTCATTAGTGTATTTTAGCAACCTGAAGATGATTCCAGCATTAGTTGCATTGTGCTTTTGCTCATTTTCAAGATTTTGACAGTTTCACCTGAAGTGTACAATCAGGTGCTGAAAACGCGTTTACAGCAATAAAAAGTTCATTTTGGCTCTCACACCTTAACTAAATGTTGTAGACTCAAACTTTTTGCTGTCATTAGTGTATTTTAGCAACTTGAAGATGATTCCAGCATTAATTTCATTGTGCTTTTGCTCATTTTGAAGATTTTGACAGTTTCACCTGAAGTGTACAATCAGGTGCTGAAAACGCGTTTACAGCAATAAAAAGTTCATTTTGGCTCTCACACCTTAACTAAACGTTGTAGACTCAAACTTTTTTCTGTCATTAGTGTATTTTAGCAACCTGAAGATGATTCCAGCATTCATTGCATTGTGCTTTTGCTCATTTTGAAGATTTTGACAGTTTCATCTGAAGTGTACAATCGGGCTTAAAATTCATTTAAAGCAATAAAAAGTTCATTTTGGCTCTCACACCTTAACTAAATGTTGTAGACTCAAACTTTTTTCTGTCATTAGTGTATTTTAGCAACCTGAAGATGATTCCAGCATTAATTGCATTGTGCTTTTGCTCATTTTGAAGATTTTGACAGTTTCACCTGAAGTGTACAATCGGGCTGAAAATGCATTTAAAGTCATAAAAAGTTCATTTTGGCTCTCACACCTTAACTAAATGTTGTAGACTCAAACTTTTTGCTGTCATTAGTGTAATTTAGCAACTTGAAAATGATTCCAGTAATCATTTCATTGTGCTTTTGCTCATTTTGAAGATTTTGACAGTTTCACCTGAAGTGTACAATCAAGCTAAAATTGCATTTTAAGCAATAAAAAGTTCATTTTGGCTCTCACACCTTAACTAAATGTTGTAGACTCAAACTTTTTTCTGTCATTAGTGTATTTTAGCAACCTGAAGATGATTCCAGCATTCATTGCATTGTGCTTTTGCTCATTTTGAAGATTTTGACAGTTTCATCTGAAGTGTACAATCGGGCTGAAAATGCATTTAAAGCAATAAAAAGTTCATTTTGGCTCTCACACCTTAACTAAATGTTGTAGACTCAAACTTTTTGCTGTCATTAGTGTATTTTAGCAACCTGAAGATGATT
The DNA here is from genome assembly GCF_054856555.1 of Leptonotus elevatus. NCBI lineage: Eukaryota > Metazoa > Chordata > Actinopteri > Syngnathiformes > Syngnathidae > Leptonotus > Leptonotus elevatus. Next base: position 169,835 of record NW_028233726.1, read on the forward strand.
CCAGAAATCATTTCATTGTGCTTTTGTTCATTTTGAAGATTTTGACATTTTCACCTGAAGTGTACAATCGGGCTGAAAATGCATTTAAAGTCATAAAAAGTTCATTTTGGCTCTCACACCTTAACTAAATGTTGTAGACTCAAACTTTTTGCTGTGATTAGTGTATGTTAGCAAAATGAAGATTATTCAAGCATTAATTTCATTGTGCTTTTGCTCATTTTGAAGATTTTGACATTTTCACCTGAAGTGTACAATCGGGCTAAAAATGCATTTTAAGCAATAAAAAGTTCATTTTGGCTCTCACACCTTAACTAAATGTTGTAGACTCAAACTTTTTTCTTTCATTAGTGTATTTTAGCAACCTGAAGATGATTCCAGCATTAGTTGCATTGTGCTTTTGCTCATTTTCAAGATTTTGACAGTTTCACCTGAAGTGTACAATCGGGCTGAAAATCATTTAAAGCAATACAAAGTTCATTTAGGCTCTCACACCTTAACTAAATGTTGTAGACTCAAACTTTTTTCTGTCATTAGTGTATTTTAGCAACCTGAAGATGATTCCAGCATTCATTGCATTGTGCTTTTGCTCATTTTGAAGATTTTGACAGTTTCATCTGAAGTGTACAATCGGGCTTAAAATTCATTTAAAGCAATAAAAAGTTCATTTTGGCTCTCACACCTTAACTAAATGTTGTAGACTCAAACTTTTTTCTGTCATTAGTGTATTTTAGCAACCTGAAGATGATTCCAGCATTAATTGCATTGTGCTTTTGCTCATTTTGAAGATTTTGACAGTTTCACCTGAAGTGTACAATCGGGCTGAAAATGCATTTAAAGTCATAAAAAGTTCATTTTGGCTCTCACACCTTAACTAAATGTTGTAGACTCAAACTTTTTGCTGTCATTAGTGTATGTTAGCAAAATGAAGATTATTCAAGCATTAATTTCATTGTGCTTTTGCTCATTTTGAAGATTTTGAGATTTTCACCTGAAGTGTACAATCGGGCTAAAAATGCATTTTAAGCAATAAAAAGTTCATTTTGGCTCTCACACCTTAACTAAATGTTGTAGACTCAAACTTTTTTCTGTCATTAGTGTATTTTAGCAACCTGAAGATGATTCCAGCATTAGTTGCATTGTGCTTTTGCTCATTTTCAAGATTTTGACAGTTTCACCTGAAGTGTACAATCGGGCTGAAAATCATTTAAAGCAATACAAAGTTCATTTTGGCTCTCACACCTTAACTAAATGTTGTAGACTCAAACTTTTTTCTGTCATTAGTGTATTTTAGCAACCTGAAGATGATTCCAGCATTAGTTGCATTGTGCTTTTGCTCATTTTCAAGATTTTGACAGTTTCACCTGAAGTGTACAATCAGGTGCTGAAAACGCGTTTACAGCAATAAAAAGTTCATTTTGGCTCTCACACCTTAACTAAATGTTGTAGACTCAAACTTTTTGCTGTCATTAGTGTATTTTAGCAACTTGAAGATGATTCCAGCATTAATTTCATTGTGCTTTTGCTCATTTTGAAGATTTTGACAGTTTCACCTGAAGTGTACAATCAGGTGCTGAAAACGCGTTTACAGCAATAAAAAGTTCATTTTGGCTCTCACACCTTAACTAAACGTTGTAGACTCAAACTTTTTTCTGTCATTAGTGTATTTTAGCAACCTGAAGATGATTCCAGCATTCATTGCATTGTGCTTTTGCTCATTTTGAAGATTTTGACAGTTTCATCTGAAGTGTACAATCGGGCTTAAAATTCATTTAAAGCAATAAAAAGTTCATTTTGGCTCTCACACCTTAACTAAATGTTGTAGACTCAAACTTTTTTCTGTCATTAGTGTATTTTAGCAACCTGAAGATGATTCCAGCATTAATTGCATTGTGCTTTTGCTCATTTTGAAGATTTTGACAGTTTCACCTGAAGTGTACAATCGGGCTGAAAATGCATTTAAAGTCATAAAAAGTTCATTTTGGCTCTCACACCTTAACTAAATGTTGTAGACTCAAACTTTTTGCTGTCATTAGTGTAATTTAGCAACTTGAAAATGATTCCAGTAATCATTTCATTGTGCTTTTGCTCATTTTGAAGATTTTGACAGTTTCACCTGAAGTGTACAATCAAGCTAAAATTGCATTTTAAGCAATAAAAAGTTCATTTTGGCTCTCACACCTTAACTAAATGTTGTAGACTCAAACTTTTTTCTGTCATTAGTGTATTTTAGCAACCTGAAGATGATTCCAGCATTCATTGCATTGTGCTTTTGCTCATTTTGAAGATTTTGACAGTTTCATCTGAAGTGTACAATCGGGCTGAAAATGCATTTAAAGCAATAAAAAGTTCATTTTGGCTCTCACACCTTAACTAAATGTTGTAGACTCAAACTTTTTGCTGTCATTAGTGTATTTTAGCAACCTGAAGATGATTCCAGAAATCATTTCATTGTGCTTTTGTTCATTTTGAAGATTTTGACATTTTCACCTGAAGTGTACAATCGGGCTGAAAATGCATTTAAAGTCATAAAAAGTTCATTTTGGCTCTCACACCTTAACTAAATGTTGTAGACTCAAACTTTTTGCTGTCATTAGTGTATGTTAGCAAAATGAAGATTATTCAAGCATTAATTTCATTGTGCTTTTGCTCATTTTGAAGATTTTGACATTTTCACCTGAAGTGTACAATCGGGCTGAAAATGCATTTAAAGCCATAAAAAGTTCATTTTGGCTCTCACACCTTAACTAAATGTTGTAGACTCAAACTTTTTTCTTTCATTAGTGTATTTTAGCAACCTGAAGATGATTCCAGCATTAGTTGCATTGTGCTTTTGCTCATTTTCAAGATTTTGACAGTTTCACCTGAAGTGTACAATCGGGCTGAAAATCATTTAAAGCAATACAAAGTTCATTTAGGCTCTCACACCTTAACTAAATGTTGTAGACTCAAACTTTTTTCTGTCATTAGTGTATTTTAGCAACCTGAAGATGATTCCAGCATTCATTGCATTGTGCTTTTGCTCATTTTGAAGATTTTGACAGTTTCATCTGAAGTGTACAATCGGGCTTAAAATTCATTTAAAGCAATAAAAAGTTCATTTTGGCTCTCACACCTTAACTAAATGTTGTAGACTCAAAATTTTTTCTGTCATTAGTGTATTTTAGCAACCTGAAGATGATTCCAGCATTAATTGCATTGTGCTTTTGCTCATTTTGAAGATTTTGACAGTTTCACCTGAAGTGTACAATCGGGCTGAAAATGCATTTAAAGTCATAAAAAGTTCATTTTGGCTCTCACACCTTAACTAAATGTTGTAGACTCAAACTTTTTGCTGTCATTAGTGTATGTTAGCAAAATGAAGATTATTCAAGCATTAATTTCATTGTGCTTTTGCTCATTTTGAAGATTTTGAGATTTTCACCTGAAGTGTACAATCGGGCTAAAAATGCATTTTAAGCAATAAAAAGTTCATTTTGGCTCTCACACCTTAACTAAATGTTGTAGACTCAAACTTTTTTCTGTCATTAGTGTATTTTAGCAACCTGAAGATGATTCCAGCATTAGTTGCATTGTGCTTTTGCTCATTTTCAAGATTTTGACAGTTTCACCTGAAGTGTACAATCGGGCTGAAAATCATTTAAAGCAATACAAAGTTCATTTTGGCTCTCACACCTTAACTAAATGTTGTAGACTCAAACTTTTTTCTGTCATTAGTGTATTTTAGCAACCTGAAGATGATTCCAGCATTAGTTGCATTGTGCTTTTGCTCATTTTCAAGATTTTGACAGTTTCACCTGAAGTGTACAATCAGGTGCTGAAAACGCGTTTACAGCAATAAAAAGTTCATTTTGGCTCTCACACCTTAACTAAATGTTGTAGACTCAAACTTTTTGCTGTCATTAGTGTATTTTAGCAACTTGAAGATGATTCCAGCATTAATTTCATTGTGCTTTTGCTCATTTTGAAGATTTTGACAGTTTCACCTGAAGTGTACAATCAGGTGCTGAAAACGCGTTTACAGCAATAAAAAGTTCATTTTGGCTCTCACACCTTAACTAAACGTTGTAGACTCAAACTTTTTGCTGTCATTAGTGTATTTTAGCAACTTGAAAATGATTCCAGCATTAATTTCATTGTGCTTTTCCTCATTTTGAAGTTTTTGACAGTTTCACCTGAAGTGTACAATCGGGCTGAAAATGCATTTAAAGCAATAAAAAGTCCATTTTGGCTCTCACACCTTAACTAATGTTGTAGACTCAAACTTTTTGCTGTCATTAGTGTAATTTAGCAACTTGAAAATGATTCCAGTAATCATTTCATTGTGCTTTTGCTCATTTTGAAGATTTTGACAGTTTCACCTGAAGTGTACAATCAAGCTAAAATTGCATTTTAAGCAATAAAAAGTTCATTTTGGCTCCCACACCTTAACTAAATGTTGTAGACTCAAACTTTTTTCTGTCATTAGTGTATTTTAGCAACCTGAAGATGATTCCAGCATTCATTGCATTGTGCTTTTGCTCATTTTGAAGATTTTGACAGTTTCATCTGAAGTGTACAATCGGGCTGAAAATGCATTTAAAGCAATAAAAAGTTCATTTTGGCTCTCACACCTTAACTAAATGTTGTAGACTCAAACTTTTTGCTGTCATTAGTGTATTTTAGCAACCTGAAGATGATTCCAGTAATCATTTCATTGTGCTTTTGTTCATTTTGAAGATTTTGACATTTTCACCTGAAGTGTACAATCGGGCTGAAAATGCATTTAAAGCAATAAAAAGTTGATTTTGGCTCTCACACCTTGACTAAATGTTGTAGACTCAAACTTTTTGCTGTCATTAGTGTATGTTAGCAAAATGAAGATTATTCAAGCATTAATTTCATTGTGCTTTTGCTCATTTTGAAGATTTTGACATTTTCACCTGAAGTGTACAATCGGGCTAAAAATGCATTTTAAGCAATAAAAAGTTCATTTTGGCTCTCACACCTTAACTAAATGTTGTAGACTCAAACTTTTTTCTGTCATTAGTGTATTTTAGCAACCTGAAGATGATTCCAGCATTAGTTGCATTGTGCTTTTGCTCATTTTCAAGATTTTGACAGTTTCACCTGAAGTGTACAATCGGGCTGAAAATCATTTAAAGCAATACAAAGTTCATTTTGGCTCTCACACCTTAACTAAATGTTGTAGACTCAAACTTTTTTCTGTCATTAGTGTATTTTAGCAACCTGAAGATGATTCCAGCATTCATTGCATTGTGCTTTTGCTCATTTTGAAGATTTTGACAGTTTCATCTGAAGTGTACAATCGGGCTTAAAATTCATTTAAAGCAATAAAAAGTTCATTTTGGCTCTCACACCTTAACTAAATGTTGTAGACTCAAACTTTTTGCTGTCATTAGTGTAATTTAGCAACTTGAAGATGATTCCAGCATTAATTTCATTGTGCTTTTGCTCATTTTGAAGATTTTGACAGTTTCACCTGAAGTGTACAATCAGGTGCTGAAAACGCGTTTACAGCAATAAAAAGTTCATTTTGGCTCTCACACCTTAACTAAATGTTGTAGACTCAAACTTTTTGCTGTCATTAGTGTAATTTAGCAACTTGAAAATGATTCCAGTAATCATTTCATTGTGCTTTTGCTCATTTTGAAGATTTTGACAGTTTCACCTGAAGTGTACAATCAAGCTAAAATTGCATTTTAAGCAATAAAAAGTCCATTTTGGCTCTCACACCTTAACTAATGTTGTAGACTCAAACTTTTTGCTGTCATTAGTGTAATTTAGCAACTTGAAAATGATTCCAGTAATCATTTCATTGTGCTTTTGCTCATTTTGAAGATTTTGACAGTTTCATCTGAAGTGTACAATCGGGCTGAAAATGCATTTAAAGCAATAAAAAGTTCATTTTGGCTCTCACACCTTAACTAAATGTTGTAGACTCAAACTTTTTGCTGTCATTAGTGTATTTTAGCAACCTGAAGATGATTCCAGTAATCATTTCATTGTGCTTTTGTTCATTTTGAAGATTTTGACATTTTCACCTGAAGTGTACAATCGGGCTGAAAATGCATTTAAAGTCATAAAAAGTTCATTTTGGCTCTCACACCTTAACTAAATGTTGTAGACTCAAACTTTTTGCTGTCATTAGTGTATGTTAGCAAAATGAAGATTATTCAAGCATTAATTTCATTGTGCTTTTGCTTATTTTGAAGATTTTGACATTTTCACCTGAAGTGTACAATCGGGCTAAAAATGCATTTTAAGCAATAAAAAGTTCATTTTGGCTCTCACACCTTAACTAAATGTTGTAGACTCAAACTTTTTTCTGTCATTAGTGTATTTTAGCAACCTGAAGATGATTCCAGCATTAGTTGCATTGTGCTTTTGCTCATTTTCAAGATTTTGACAGTTTCACCTGAAGTGTACAATCGGGCTGAAAATCATTTAAAGCAATACAAAGTTCATTTTGGCTCTCACACCTTAACTAAATGTTGTAGACTCAAACTTTTTTCTGTCATTAGTGTATTTTAGCAACCTGAAGATGATTCCAGCATTCATTGCATTGTGCTTTTGCTCATTTTGAAGATTTTGACAGTTTCATCTGAAGTGTACAATCGGGCTTAAAATTCATTTAAAGCAATAAAAAGTTCATTTTGGCTCTCACACCTTAACTAAATGTTGTAGACTCAAACTTTTTGCTGTCATTAGTGTAATTTAGCAACTTGAAGATGATTCCAGCATTAATTTCATTGTGCTTTTGCTCATTTTGAAGATTTTGACAGTTTCACCTGAAGTGTACAATCAGGTGCTGAAAACGCGTTTACAGCAATAAAAAGTTCATTTTGGCTCTCACACCTTAACTAAATGTTGTAGACTCAAACTTTTTGCTGTCATTAGTGTAATTTAGCAACTTGAAAATGATTCCAGTAATCATTTCATTGTGCTTTTGCTCATTTTGAAGATTTTGACAGTTTCACCTGAAGTGTACAATCAAGCTAAAATTGCATTTTAAGCAATACAAAGTTCATTTTGGCTCTCACACCTTAACTAAATGTTGTAGACTCAAACTTTTTTCTTTCATTAGTGTATTTTAGCAACCTGAAGATGATTCCAGCATTAATTTCATTGTGCTTTTGCTCATTTTGAAGATTTTGACAGTTTCACCTGAAGTGTACAATCAGGTGCTGAAAACGCGTTTACAGCAATAAAAAGTTCATTTTGGCTCTCACACCTTAACTAAATGTTGTAGACTCAAACTTTTTGCTGTCATTAGTGTAATTTAGCAACTTGAAAATGATTCCAGTAATCATTTCATCGTGCTTTTGCTCATTTTGAAGATTTTGACAGTTTCACCTGAAGTGTACAATCAAGCTAAAATTGCATTTTAAGCAATAAAAAGTCCATTTTGGCTCTCACACCTTAACTAATGTTGTAGACTCAAACTTTTTGCTGTCATTAGTGTAATTTAGCAACTTGAAAATGATTCCAGTAATCATTTCATTGTGCTTTTGCTCATTTTGAAGATTTTGACAGTTTCACCTGAAGTGTACAATCAAGCTAAAATTGCATTTTAAGCAATAAAAAGTTCATTTTGGCTCTCACACCTTAACTAAATGTTGTAGACTCAAACTTTTTTCTGTCATTAGTGTATTTTAGCAACCTGAAGATGATTCCAGCATTCATTGCATTGTGCTTTTGCTCATTTTGAAGATTTTGACAGTTTCATCTGAAGTGTACAATCGGGCTGAAAATGCATTTAAAGCAATAAAAAGTTCATTTTGGCTCTCACACCTTAACTAAATGTTGTAGACTCAAACTTTTTGCTGTCATTAGTGTATTTTAGCAACCTGAAGATGATTCCAGTAATCATTTCATTGTGCTTTTGTTCATTTTGAAGATTTTGACATTTTCACCTGAAGTGTACAATCGGGCTGAAAATGCATTTAAAGTCATAAAAAGTTCATTTTGGCTCTCACACCTTAACTAAATGTTGTAGACTCAAACTTTTTGCTGTCATTAGTGTATGTTAGCAAAATGAAGATTATTCAAGCATTAATTTCATTGTGCTTTTGCTTATTTTGAAGATTTTGACATTTTCACCTGAAGTGTACAATCGGGCTAAAAATGCATTTTAAGCAATAAAAAGTTCATTTTGGCTCTCACACCTTAACTAAATGTTGTAGACTCAAACTTTTTTCTGTCATTAGTGTATTTTAGCAACCTGAAGATGATTCCAGCATTAGTTGCATTGTGCTTTTGCTCATTTTCAAGATTTTGACAGTTTCACCTGAAGTGTACAATCGGGCTGAAAATCATTTAAAGCAATACAAAGTTCATTTTGGCTCTCACACCTTAACTAAATGTTGTAGACTCAAACTTTTTTCTGTCATTAGTGTATTTTAGCAACCTGAAGATGATTCCAGCATTCATTGCATTGTGCTTTTGCTCATTTTGAAGATTTTGACAGTTTCATCTGAAGTGTACAATCGGGCTTAAAATTCATTTAAAGCAATAAAAAGTTCATTTTGGCTCTCACACCTTAACTAAATGTTGTAGACTCAAACTTTTTGCTGTCATTAGTGTAATTTAGCAACTTGAAGATGATTCCAGCATTAATTTCATTGTGCTTTTGCTCATTTTGAAGATTTTGACAGTTTCACCTGAAGTGTACAATCAGGTGCTGAAAACGCGTTTACAGCAATAAAAAGTTCATTTTGGCTCTCACACCTTAACTAAATGTTGTAGACTCAAACTTTTTGCTGTCATTAGTGTAATTTAGCAACTTGAAAATGATTCCAGTAATCATTTCATTGTGCTTTTGCTCATTTTGAAGATTTTGACAGTTTCACCTGAAGTGTACAATCAAGCTAAAATTGCATTTTAAGCAATACAAAGTTCATTTTGGCTCTCACACCTTAACTAAATGTTGTAGACTCAAACTTTTTGCTGTCATTAGTGTATGTTAGCAAAATGAAGATGATTCAAGCATTAATTTCATTGTGCTTTTGCTCATTTTGAAGATTTTGACATTTTCACCTGAAGTGTACAATCGGGCTGAAAATGCATTTAAAGCAATAAAAAGTTCATTTTGGCTCTCACACCTTAACTAAATGTTGTAGACTCAAACTTTTTTCTGTCATTAGTGTATTTTAGCAACCTGAAGATGATTCCAGCATTCATTGCATTGTGCTTTTGCTCATTTTGAAGATTTTGACAGTTTCATCTGAAGTGTACAATCGGGCTTAAAATTCATTTAAAGCAATAAAAAGTTCATTTTGGCTCTCACACCTTAACTAAATGTTGTAGACTCAAACTTTTTTCTGTCATTAGTGTATTTTAGCAACCTGAAGATGATTCCAGCATTAATTGCATTGTGCTTTTGCTCATTTTGAAGATTTTGACAGTTTCACCTGAAGTGTACAATCGGGCTGAAAATGCATTTAAAGTCATAAAAAGTTCATTTTGGCTCTCACACCTTAACTAAATGTTGTAGACTCAAACTTTTTGCTGTCATTAGTGTATGTTAGCAAAATGAAGATTATTCAAGCATTAATTTCATTGTGCTTTTGCTCATTTTGAAGATTTTGACATTTTCACCTGAAGTGTACAATCGGGCTGAAAATGCATTTAAAGCCATAAAAAGTTCATTTTGGCTCTCACACCTTAACTAAATGTTGTAGACTCAAACTTTTTGCTGTTATTAGTGTATTTTAGCAAAATGAAGATGATTCAAGCATTAATTTCATTGTGCTTTTGCTTATTTTGAAGATTTTGACATTTTCACCTGAAGTGTACAATCGGGCTGAAAATGCATTTAAAGCCATAAAAAGTTCATTTTGGCTCTCACACCTTAACTAAATGTTGTAGACTCAAACGTTTTGCTGTCATTAGTGTATGTTAGCAAAATGAAGATGATTCAAGCATTAATTTCATTGTGCTTTTGCTCATTTTGAAGATTTTGACATTTTCACCTGAAGTGTACAATCGGGCTGAAAATGCATTTAAAGCAATAAAAAGTTCATTTTGGCTCTCACACCTTAACTAAATGTTGTAGACTCAAACTTTTTGCTGTCATTAGTGTAATTTAGCAACTTGAAAATGATTCCAGTAATCATTTCATTGTGCTTTTGCTCATTTTGAAGATTTTGACAGTTTCACCTGAAGTGTACAATCAAGCTAAAATTGCATTTTAAGCAATAAAAAGTTCATTTTGGCTCTCACACCTTAACTAAATGTTGTAGACTCAAACTTTTTTCTGTCATTAGTGTATTTTAGCAACCTGAAGATGATTCCAGCATTCATTGCATTGTGCTTTTGCTCATTTTGAAGATTTTGACAGTTTCATCTGAAGTGTACAATCGGGCTGAAAATGCATTTAAAGCAATAAAAAGTTCATTTTGGCTCTCACACCTTAACTAAATGTTGTAGACTCAAACTTTTTGCTGTCATTAGTGTATTTTAGCAACCTGAAGATGATTCCAGAAATCATTTCATTGTGCTTTTGTTCATTTTGAAGATTTTGACATTTTCACCTGAAGTGTACAATCGGGCTGAAAATGCATTTAAAGTCATAAAAAGTTCATTTTGGCTCTCATACCTTAACTAAATGTTGTAGACTCAAACTTTTTGCTGTCATTAGTGTATGTTAGCAAAATGAAGATTATTCAAGCATTAATTTCATTGTGCTTTTGCTCATTTTGAAGATTTTGACATTTTCACCTGAAGTGTACAATCGGAAAAAAATGCATTTTAAGCAATAAAAAGTTCATTTTGGCTCTCACACCTTAACTAAATGTTGTAGACTCAAACTTTTTTCTTTCATTAGTGTATTTTAGCAACCTGAAGATGATTCCAGCATTAGTTGCATTGTGCTTTTGCTCATTTTCAAGATTTTGACAGTTTCACCTGAAGTGTACAATCGGGCTGAAAATCATTTAAAGCAATACAAAGTTCATTTAGGCTCTCACACCTTAACTAAATGTTGTAGACTCAAACTTTTTTCTGTCATTAGTGTATTTTAGCAACCTGAAGATGATTCCAGCATTCATTGCATTGTGCTTTTGCTCATTTTGAAGATTTTGACAGTTTCATCTGAAGTGTACAATCGGGCTTAAAATTCATTTAAAGCAATAAAAAGTTCATTTTGGCTCTCACACCTTAACTAAATGTTGTAGACTCAAACTTTTTTCTGTCATTAGTGTATTTTAGCAACCTGAAGATGATTCCAGCATTAATTGCATTGTGCTTTTGCTCATTTTGAAGATTTTGACAGTTTCACCTGAAGTGTACAATCGGGCTGAAAATGCATTTAAAGTCATAAAAAGTTCATTTTGGCTCTCACACCTTAACTAAATGTTGTAGACTCAAACTTTTTGCTGTCATTAGTGTATGTTAGCAAAATGAAGATTATTCAAGCATTAATTTCATTGTGCTTTTGCTCATTTTGAAGATTTTGACATTTTCACCTGAAGTGTACAATCGGGCTAAAAATGCATTTTAAGCAATAAAAAGTTCATTTTGGCTCTCACACCTTAACTAAATGTTGTAGACTCAAACTTTTTTCTGTCATTAGTGTATTTTAGCAACCTGAAGATGATTCCAGCATTAGTTGCATTGTGCTTTTGCTCATTTTCAAGATTTTGACAGTTTCACCTGAAGTGTACAATCGGGCTGAAAATCATTTAAAGCAATACAAAGTTCATTTTGGCTCTCACACCTTAACTAAATGTTGTAGACTCAAACTTTTTGCTGTCATTAGTGTAATTTAGCAACTTGAAGATGATTCCAGCATTAATTTCATTGTGCTTTTGCTCATTTTGAAGATTTTGACAGTTTCACCTGAAGTGTACAATCAGGTGCTGAAAACGCGTTTACAGCAATAAAAAGTTCATTTTGGCTCTCACACCTTAACTAAATGTTGTAGACTCAAACTTTTTGCTGTCATTAGTGTATTTTAGCAACTTGAAGATGATTCCAGCATTAATTTCATTGTGCTTTTGCTCATTTTGAAGATTTTGACAGTTTCACCTGAAGTGTACAATTAGGTGCTGAAAACGCGTTTACAGCAATAAAAAGTTCATTTTGGCTCTCACACCTTAACTAAACGTTGTAGACTCAAACTTTTTGCTGTCATTAGTGTATTTTAGCAACTTGAAAATGATTCCAGCATTAATTTCATTGTGCTTTTCCTCATTTTGAAGTTTTTGACAGTTTCACCTGAAGTGTACAATCGGGCTGAAAATGCATTTAAAGCAATAAAAAGTCCATTTTGGCTCTCACACCTTAACTAATGTTGTAGACTCAAACTTTTTGCTGTCATTAGTGTAATTTAGCAACTTGAAAATGATTCCAGTAATCATTTCATTGTGCTTTTGCTCATTTTGAAGATTTTGACAGTTTCACCTGAAGTGTACAATCGGGCTGAAAATGCATTTAAAGCAATAAAAAGTTCATTTTGGCTCTCACACCTTAACTAAATGTTGTAGACTCAAACTTTTTGCTGTCATTAGTGTATTTTAGCAACCTGAAGATGATTCCAGTAATCATTTCATTGTGCTTTTGTTCATTTTGAAGATTTTGACATTTTCACCTGAAGTGTACAATCGGGCTGAAAATGCATTTAAAGTCATAAAAAGTTCATTTTGGCTCTCACACCTTAACTAAATGTTGTAGACCCAAACGTGTTGCTGTCATTAGTGTATTTTAGCAAAATGAAGATGATTCAAGCATTAATTTCATTGTGCTTTTGCTCATTTTGAAGATTTTGACATTTTCACCTGAAGTGTACAATCGGGCTGAAAATGCATTTAAAGCAATAAAAAGTTGATTTTGGCTCTCACACCTTGACTAAATGTTGTAGACTCAAACTTTTTGCTGTCATTAGTGTATGTTAGCAAAATGAAGACTATTCAAGCATTAATTTCATTGTGCTTTTGCTCATTTTGAAGATTTTGACATTTTCACCTGAAGTGTACAATCGGGCTAAAAATGCATTTTAAGCAATAAAAAGTTCATTTTGGCTCTCACACCTTAACTAAATGTTGTAGACTCAAACTTTTTTCTGTCATTAGTGTATTTTAGCAACCTGAAGATGATTCCAGCATTAGTTGCATTGTGCTTTTGCTCATTTTCAAGATTTTGACAGTTTCACCTGAAGTGTACAATCGGGCTGAAAATCATTTAAAGCAATACAAAGTTCATTTTGGCTCTCACACCTTAACTAAATGTTGTAGACTCAAACTTTTTTCTGTCATTAGTGTATTTTAGCAACCTGAAGATGATTCCAGCATTCATTGCATTGTGCTTTTGCTCATTTTGAAGATTTTGACAGTTTCATCTGAAGTGTACAATCGGGCTTAAAATTCATTTAAAGCAATAAAAAGTTCATTTTGGCTCTCACACCTTAACTAAATGTTGTAGACTCAAACTTTTTGCTGTCATTAGTGTAATTTAGCAACTTGAAGATGATTCCAGCATTAATTTCATTGTGCTTTTGCTCATTTTGAAGATTTTGAGATTTTCACCTGAAGTGTACAATCGGGCTAAAAATGCATTTTAAGCAATAAAAAGTTCATTTTGGCTCTCACACCTTAACTAAATGTTGTAGACTCAAACTTTTTTCTGTCATTAGTGTATTTTAGCAACCTGAAGATGATTCCAGCATTAGTTGCATTGTGCTTTTGCTCATTTTCAAGATTTTGACAGTTTCACCTGAAGTGTACAATCGGGCTGAAAATCATTTAAAGCAATACAAAGTTCATTTTGGCTCTCACACCTTAACTAAATGTTGTAGACTCAAACTTTTTTCTGTCATTAGTGTATTTTAGCAACCTGAAGATGATTCAAGCATTAATTTCATTGTGCTTTTGCTCATTTTGAAGATTTTGACATTTTCACCTGAAGTGTACAATCGGGCTGAAAATGCATTTAAAGCAATAAAAAGTTGATTTTGGCTCTCACACCTTGACTAAATGTTGTAGACTCAAACTTTTTGCTGTCATTAGTGTATGTTAGCAAAATGAAGACTATTCAAGCATTAATTTCATTGTGCTTTTGCTCATTTTGAAGATTTTGACATTTTCACCTGAAGTGTACAATCGGGCTAAAAATGCATTTTAAGCAATAAAAAGTTCATTTTGGCTCTCACACCTTAACTAAATGTTGTAGACTCAAACTTTTTTCTGTCATTAGTGTATTTTAGCAACCTGAAGATGATTCCAGCATTAGTTGCATTGTGCTTTTGCTCATTTTCAAGATTTTGACAGTTTCACCTGAAGTGTACAATCGGGCTGAAAATCATTTAAAGCAATACAAAGTTCATTTTGGCTCTCACACCTTAACTAAATGTTGTAGACTCAAACTTTTTTCTGTCATTAGTGTATTTTAGCAACCTGAAGATGATTCCAGCATTCATTGCATTGTGCTTTTGCTCATTTTGAAGATTTTGACAGTTTCATCTGAAGTGTACAATCGGGCTTAAAATTCATTTAAAGCAATAAAAAGTTCATTTTGGCTCTCACACCTTAACTAAATGTTGTAGACTCAAACTTTTTGCTGTCATTAGTGTAATTTAGCAACTTGAAGATGATTCCAGCATTAATTTCATTGTGCTTTTGCTCATTTTGAAGATTTTGAGATTTTCACCTGAAGTGTACAATCGGGCTAAAAATGCATTTTAAGCAATAAAAAGTTCATTTTGGCTCTCACACCTTAACTAAATGTTGTAGACTCAAACTTTTTTCTGTCATTAGTGTATTTTAGCAACCTGAAGATGATTCCAGCATTAGTTGCATTGTGCTTTTGCTCATTTTCAAGATTTTGACAGTTTCACCTGAAGTGTACAATCGGGCTGAAAATCATTTAAAGCAATACAAAGTTCATTTTGGCTCTCACACCTTAACTAAATGTTGTAGACTCAAACTTTTTTCTGTCATTAGTGTATTTTAGCAACCTGAAGATGATTCCAGCATTAGTTGCATTGTGCTTTTGCTCATTTTCAAGATTTTGACAGTTTCACCTGAAGTGTACAATCAGGTGCTGAAAACGCGTTTACAGCAATAAAAAGTTCATTTTGGCTCTCACACCTTAACTAAATGTTGTAGACTCAAACTTTTTGCTGTCATTAGTGTATTTTAGCAACTTGAAGATGATTCCAGCATTAATTTCATTGTGCTTTTGCTCATTTTGAAGATTTTGACAGTTTCACCTGAAGTGTACAATCAGGTGCTGAAAACGCGTTTACAGCAATAAAAAGTTCATTTTGGCTCTCACACCTTAACTAAACGTTGTAGACTCAAACTTTTTTCTGTCATTAGTGTATTTTAGCAACCTGAAGATGATTCCAGCATTCATTGCATTGTGCTTTTGCTCATTTTGAAGATTTTGACAGTTTCATCTGAAGTGTACAATCGGGCTTAAAATTCATTTAAAGCAATAAAAAGTTCATTTTGGCTCTCACACCTTAACTAAATGTTGTAGACTCAAACTTTTTTCTGTCATTAGTGTATTTTAGCAACCTGAAGATGATTCCAGCATTAATTGCATTGTGCTTTTGCTCATTTTGAAGATTTTGACAGTTTCACCTGAAGTGTACAATCGGGCTGAAAATGCATTTAAAGTCATAAAAAGTTCATTTTGGCTCTCACACCTTAACTAAATGTTGTAGACTCAAACTTTTTGCTGTCATTAGTGTAATTTAGCAACTTGAAAATGATTCCAGTAATCATTTCATTGTGCTTTTGCTCATTTTGAAGATTTTGACAGTTTCACCTGAAGTGTACAATCAAGCTAAAATTGCATTTTAAGCAATAAAAAGTTCATTTTGGCTCTCACACCTTAACTAAATGTTGTAGACTCAAACTTTTTTCTGTCATTAGTGTATTTTAGCAACCTGAAGATGATTCCAGCATTCATTGCATTGTGCTTTTGCTCATTTTGAAGATTTTGACAGTTTCATCTGAAGTGTACAATCGGGCTGAAAATGCATTTAAAGCAATAAAAAGTTCATTTTGGCTCTCACACCTTAACTAAATGTTGTAGACTCAAACTTTTTGCTGTCATTAGTGTATTTTAGCAACCTGAAGATGATTCCAGAAATCATTTCATTGTGCTTTTGTTCATTTTGAAGATTTTGACATTTTCACCTGAAGTGTACAATCGGGCTGAAAATGCATTTAAAGTCATAAAAAGTTCATTTTGGCTCTCACACCTTAACTAAATGTTGTAGACTCAAACTTTTTGCTGTCATTAGTGTATGTTAGCAAAATGAAGATTATTCAAGCATTAATTTCATTGTGCTTTTGCTCATTTTGAAGATTTTGACATTTTCACCTGAAGTGTACAATCGGGCTGAAAATGCATTTAAAGCCATAAAAAGTTCATTTTGGCTCTCACACCTTAACTAAATGTTGTAGACTCAAACTTTTTTCTTTCATTAGTGTATTTTAGCAACCTGAAGATGATTCCAGCATTAGTTGCATTGTGCTTTTGCTCATTTTCAAGATTTTGACAGTTTCACCTGAAGTGTACAATCGGGCTGAAAATCATTTAAAGCAATAAAAAGTTCATTTAGGCTCTCACACCTTAACTAAATGTTGTAGACTCAAACTTTTTTCTGTCATTAGTGTATTTTAGCAACCTGAAGATGATTCCAGCATTCATTGCATTGTGCTTTTGCTCATTTTGAAGATTTTGACAGTTTCATCTGAAGTGTACAATCGGGCTTAAAATTCATTTAAAGCAATAAAAAGTTCATTTTGGCTCTCACACCTTAACTAAATGTTGTAGACTCAAAATTTTTTCTGTCATTAGTGTATTTTAGCAACCTGAAGATGATTCCAGCATTAATTGCATTGTGCTTTTGCTCATTTTGAAGATTTTGACAGTTTCACCTGAAGTGTACAATCGGGCTGAAAATGCATTTAAAGTCATAAAAAGTTCATTTTGGCTCTCACACCTTAACTAAATGTTGTAGACTCAAACTTTTTGCTGTCATTAGTGTATGTTAGCAAAATGAAGATTATTCAAGCATTAATTTCATTGTGCTTTTGCTCATTTTGAAGATTTTGAGATTTTCACCTGAAGTGTACAATCGGGCTAAAAATGCATTTTAAGCAATAAAAAGTTCATTTTGGCTCTCACACCTTAACTAAATGTTGTAGACTCAAACTTTTTTCTGTCATTAGTGTATTTTAGCAACCTGAAGATGATTCCAGCATTAGTTGCATTGTGCTTTTGCTCATTTTCAAGATTTTGACAGTTTCACCTGAAGTGTACAATCGGGCTGAAAATCATTTAAAGCAATACAAAGTTCATTTTGGCTCTCACACCTTAACTAAATGTTGTAGACTCAAACTTTTTTCTGTCATTAGTGTATTTTAGCAACCTGAAGATGATTCCAGCATTAGTTGCATTGTGCTTTTGCTCATTTTCAAGATTTTGACAGTTTCACCTGAAGTGTACAATCAGGTGCTGAAAACGCGTTTACAGCAATAAAAAGTTCATTTTGGCTCTCACACCTTAACTAAATGTTGTAGACTCAAACTTTTTGCTGTCATTAGTGTATTTTAGCAACTTGAAGATGATTCCAGCATTAATTTCATTGTGCTTTTGCTCATTTTGAAGATTTTGACAGTTTCACCTGAAGTGTACAATCAGGTGCTGAAAACGCGTTTACAGCAATAAAAAGTTCATTTTGGCTCTCACACCTTAACTAAACGTTGTAGACTCAAACTTTTTGCTGTCATTAGTGTATTTTAGCAACTTGAAAATGATTCCAGCATTAATTTCATTGTGCTTTTCCTCATTTTGAAGTTTTTGACAGTTTCACCTGAAGTGTACAATCGGGCTGAAAATCATTTAAAGCAATACAAAGTTCATTTTGGCTCTCACACCTTAACTAAATGTTGTAGACTCAAACTTTTTTCTGTCATTAGTGTATTTTAGCAACCTGAAGATGATTCCAGCATTCATTGCATTGTGCTTTTGCTCATTTTGAAGATTTTGACAGTTTCATCTGAAGTGTACAATCGGGCTTAAAATTCATTTAAAGCAATAAAAAGTCCATTTTGGCTCTCACACCTTAACTAATGTTGTAGACTCAAACTTTTTGCTGTCATTAGTGTAATTTAGCAACTTGAAAATGATTCCAGTAATCATTTCATTGTGCTTTTGCTCATTTTGAAGATTTTGACAGTTTCACCTGAAGTGTACAATCAAGCTAAAATTGCATTTTAAGCAATAAAAAGTTCATTTTGGCTCTCACACCTTAACTAAATGTTGTAGACTCAAACTTTTTTCTGTCATTAGTGTATTTTAGCAACCTGAAGATGATTCCAGCATTCATTGCATTGTGCTTTTGCTCATTTTGAAGATTTTGACAGTTTCATCTGAAGTGTACAATCGGGCTGAAAATGCATTTAAAGCAATAAAAAGTTCATTTTGGCTCTCACACCTTAACTAAATGTTGTAGACTCAAACTTTTTGCTGTCATTAGTGTATTTTAGCAACCTGAAGATGATTCCAGTAATCATTTCATTGTGCTTTTGTTCATTTTGAAGATTTTGACATTTTCACCTGAAGTGTACAATCGGGCTGAAAATGCATTTAAAGCAATAAAAAGTTGATTTTGGCTCTCACACCTTGACTAAATGTTGTAGACTCAAACTTTTTGCTGTCATTAGTGTATGTTAGCAAAATGAAGATTATTCAAGCATTAATTTCATTGTGCTTTTGCTCATTTTGAAGATTTTGACATTTTCACCTGAAGTGTACAATCGGGCTAAAAATGCATTTTAAGCAATAAAAAGTTCATTTTGGCTCTCACACCTTAACTAAATGTTGTAGACTCAAACTTTTTTCTGTCATTAGTGTATTTTAGCAACCTGAAGATGATTCCAGCATTAGTTGCATTGTGCTTTTGCTCATTTTCAAGATTTTGACAGTTTCACCTGAAGTGTACAATCGGGCTGAAAATCATTTAAAGCAATACAAAGTTCATTTTGGCTCTCACACCTTAACTAAATGTTGTAGACTCAAACTTTTTTCTGTCATTAGTGTATTTTAGCAACCTGAAGATGATTCCAGCATTCATTGCATTGTGCTTTTGCTCATTTTGAAGATTTTGACAGTTTCATCTGAAGTGTACAATCGGGCTTAAAATTCATTTAAAGCAATAAAAAGTTCATTTTGGCTCTCACACCTTAACTAAATGTTGTAGACTCAAACTTTTTGCTGTCATTAGTGTAATTTAGCAACTTGAAGATGATTCCAGCATTAATTTCATTGTGCTTTTGCTCATTTTGAAGATTTTGACAGTTTCACCTGAAGTGTACAATCAGGTGCTGAAAACGCGTTTACAGCAATAAAAAGTTCATTTTGGCTCTCACACCTTAACTAAATGTTGTAGACTCAAACTTTTTGCTGTCATTAGTGTAATTTAGCAACTTGAAAATGATTCCAGTAATCATTTCATTGTGCTTTTGCTCATTTTGAAGATTTTGACAGTTTCACCTGAAGTGTACAATCAAGCTAAAATTGCATTTTAAGCAATAAAAAGTCCATTTTGGCTCTCACACCTTAACTAATGTTGTAGACTCAAACTTTTTGCTGTCATTAGTGTAATTTAGCAACTTGAAAATGATTCCAGTAATCATTTCATTGTGCTTTTGCTCATTTTGAAGATTTTGACAGTTTCACCTGAAGTGTACAATCAAGCTAAAATTGCATTTTAAGCAATAAAAAGTTCATTTTGGCTCTCACACCTTAACTAAATGTTGTAGACTCAAACTTTTTTCTGTCATTAGTGTATTTTAGCAACCTGAAGATGATTCCAGCATTCATTGCATTGTGCTTTTGCTCATTTTGAAGATTTTGACAGTTTCATCTGAAGTGTACAATCGGGCTGAAAATGCATTTAAAGCAATAAAAAGTTCATTTTGGCTCTCACACCTTAACTAAATGTTGTAGACTCAAACTTTTTGCTGTCATTAGTGTATTTTAGCAACCTGAAGATGATTCCAGTAATCATTTCATTGTGCTTTTGTTCATTTTGAAGATTTTGACATTTTCACCTGAAGTGTACAATCGGGCTGAAAATGCATTTAAAGTCATAAAAAGTTCATTTTGGCTCTCACACCTTAACTAAATGTTGTAGACTCAAACTTTTTGCTGTCATTAGTGTATGTTAGCAAAATGAAGATTATTCAAGCATTAATTTCATTGTGCTTTTGCTTATTTTGAAGATTTTGACATTTTCACCTGAAGTGTACAATCGGGCTAAAAATGCATTTTAAGCAATAAAAAGTTCATTTTGGCTCTCACACCTTAACTAAATGTTGTAGACTCAAACTTTTTTCTGTCATTAGTGTATTTTAGCAACCTGAAGATGATTCCAGCATTAGTTGCATTGTGCTTTTGCTCATTTTCAAGATTTTGACAGTTTCACCTGAAGTGTACAATCGGGCTGAAAATCATTTAAAGCAATACAAAGTTCATTTTGGCTCTCACACCTTAACTAAATGTTGTAGACTCAAACTTTTTTCTGTCATTAGTGTATTTTAGCAACCTGAAGATGATTCCAGCATTCATTGCATTGTGCTTTTGCTCATTTTGAAGATTTTGACAGTTTCATCTGAAGTGTACAATCGGGCTTAAAATTCATTTAAAGCAATAAAAAGTTCATTTTGGCTCTCACACCTTAACTAAATGTTGTAGACTCAAACTTTTTGCTGTCATTAGTGTAATTTAGCAACTTGAAGATGATTCCAGCATTAATTTCATTGTGCTTTTGCTCATTTTGAAGATTTTGACAGTTTCACCTGAAGTGTACAATCAGGTGCTGAAAACGCGTTTACAGCAATAAAAAGTTCATTTTGGCTCTCACACCTTAACTAAATGTTGTAGACTCAAACTTTTTGCTGTCATTAGTGTAATTTAGCAACTTGAAAATGATTCCAGTAATCATTTCATTGTGCTTTTGCTCATTTTGAAGATTTTGACAGTTTCACCTGAAGTGTACAATCAGGTGCTGAAAACGCGTTTACAGCAATAAAAAGTTCATTTTGGCTCTCACACCTTAACTAAATGTTGTAGACTCAAACTTTTTGCTGTCATTAGTGTATTTTAGCAACTTGAAGATGATTCCAGCATTAATTTCATTGTGCTTTTGCTCATTTTGAAGATTTTGACAGTTTCACCTGAAGTGTACAATCAGGTGCTGAAAACGCGTTTACAGCAATAAAAAGTTCATTTTGGCTCTCACACCTTAACTAAACGTTGTAGACTCAAACTTTTTGCTGTCATTAGTGTATTTTAGCAACTT
Organism: Leptonotus elevatus; assembly: GCF_054856555.1. Classification (NCBI taxonomy): domain Eukaryota; kingdom Metazoa; phylum Chordata; class Actinopteri; order Syngnathiformes; family Syngnathidae; genus Leptonotus; species Leptonotus elevatus. The sequence continues at coordinate 191,154 of NW_028233726.1, forward strand.
GAAAATGATTCCAGCATTAATTTCATTGTGCTTTTCCTCATTTTGAAGTTTTTGACAGTTTCACCTGAAGTGTACAATCGGGCTGAAAATCATTTAAAGCAATACAAAGTTCATTTTGGCTCTCACACCTTAACTAAATGTTGTAGACTCAAACTTTTTTCTGTCATTAGTGTATTTTAGCAACCTGAAGATGATTCCAGCATTCATTGCATTGTGCTTTTGCTCATTTTGAAGATTTTGACAGTTTCATCTGAAGTGTACAATCGGGCTTAAAATTCATTTAAAGCAATAAAAAGTCCATTTTGGCTCTCACACCTTAACTAATGTTGTAGACTCAAACTTTTTGCTGTCATTAGTGTAATTTAGCAACTTGAAAATGATTCCAGTAATCATTTCATTGTGCTTTTGCTCATTTTGAAGATTTTGACAGTTTCACCTGAAGTGTACAATCAAGCTAAAATTGCATTTTAAGCAATAAAAAGTTCATTTTGGCTCTCACACCTTAACTAAATGTTGTAGACTCAAACTTTTTTCTGTCATTAGTGTATTTTAGCAACCTGAAGATGATTCCAGCATTCATTGCATTGTGCTTTTGCTCATTTTGAAGATTTTGACAGTTTCATCTGAAGTGTACAATCGGGCTGAAAATGCATTTAAAGCAATAAAAAGTTCATTTTGGCTCTCACACCTTAACTAAATGTTGTAGACTCAAACTTTTTGCTGTCATTAGTGTATTTTAGCAACCTGAAGATGATTCCAGTAATCATTTCATTGTGCTTTTGTTCATTTTGAAGATTTTGACATTTTCACCTGAAGTGTACAATCGGGCTGAAAATGCATTTAAAGCAATAAAAAGTTGATTTTGGCTCTCACACCTTGACTAAATGTTGTAGACTCAAACTTTTTGCTGTCATTAGTGTATGTTAGCAAAATGAAGATTATTCAAGCATTAATTTCATTGTGCTTTTGCTCATTTTGAAGATTTTGACATTTTCACCTGAAGTGTACAATCGGGCTAAAAATGCATTTTAAGCAATAAAAAGTTCATTTTGGCTCTCACACCTTAACTAAATGTTGTAGACTCAAACTTTTTTCTGTCATTAGTGTATTTTAGCAACCTGAAGATGATTCCAGCATTAGTTGCATTGTGCTTTTGCTCATTTTCAAGATTTTGACAGTTTCACCTGAAGTGTACAATCGGGCTGAAAATCATTTAAAGCAATACAAAGTTCATTTTGGCTCTCACACCTTAACTAAATGTTGTAGACTCAAACTTTTTTCTGTCATTAGTGTATTTTAGCAACCTGAAGATGATTCCAGCATTCATTGCATTGTGCTTTTGCTCATTTTGAAGATTTTGACAGTTTCATCTGAAGTGTACAATCGGGCTTAAAATTCATTTAAAGCAATAAAAAGTTCATTTTGGCTCTCACACCTTAACTAAATGTTGTAGACTCAAACTTTTTGCTGTCATTAGTGTAATTTAGCAACTTGAAGATGATTCCAGCATTAATTTCATTGTGCTTTTGCTCATTTTGAAGATTTTGACAGTTTCACCTGAAGTGTACAATCAGGTGCTGAAAACGCGTTTACAGCAATAAAAAGTTCATTTTGGCTCTCACACCTTAACTAAATGTTGTAGACTCAAACTTTTTGCTGTCATTAGTGTAATTTAGCAACTTGAAAATGATTCCAGTAATCATTTCATTGTGCTTTTGCTCATTTTGAAGATTTTGACAGTTTCACCTGAAGTGTACAATCAAGCTAAAATTGCATTTTAAGCAATAAAAAGTCCATTTTGGCTCTCACACCTTAACTAATGTTGTAGACTCAAACTTTTTGCTGTCATTAGTGTAATTTAGCAACTTGAAAATGATTCCAGTAATCATTTCATTGTGCTTTTGCTCATTTTGAAGATTTTGACAGTTTCACCTGAAGTGTACAATCAAGCTAAAATTGCATTTTAAGCAATAAAAAGTTCATTTTGGCTCTCACACCTTAACTAAATGTTGTAGACTCAAACTTTTTTCTGTCATTAGTGTATTTTAGCAACCTGAAGATGATTCCAGCATTCATTGCATTGTGCTTTTGCTCATTTTGAAGATTTTGACAGTTTCATCTGAAGTGTACAATCGGGCTGAAAATGCATTTAAAGCAATAAAAAGTTCATTTTGGCTCTCACACCTTAACTAAATGTTGTAGACTCAAACTTTTTGCTGTCATTAGTGTATTTTAGCAACCTGAAGATGATTCCAGTAATCATTTCATTGTGCTTTTGTTCATTTTGAAGATTTTGACATTTTCACCTGAAGTGTACAATCGGGCTGAAAATGCATTTAAAGTCATAAAAAGTTCATTTTGGCTCTCACACCTTAACTAAATGTTGTAGACTCAAACTTTTTGCTGTCATTAGTGTATGTTAGCAAAATGAAGATTATTCAAGCATTAATTTCATTGTGCTTTTGCTTATTTTGAAGATTTTGACATTTTCACCTGAAGTGTACAATCGGGCTAAAAATGCATTTTAAGCAATAAAAAGTTCATTTTGGCTCTCACACCTTAACTAAATGTTGTAGACTCAAACTTTTTTCTGTCATTAGTGTATTTTAGCAACCTGAAGATGATTCCAGCATTAGTTGCATTGTGCTTTTGCTCATTTTCAAGATTTTGACAGTTTCACCTGAAGTGTACAATCGGGCTGAAAATCATTTAAAGCAATACAAAGTTCATTTTGGCTCTCACACCTTAACTAAATGTTGTAGACTCAAACTTTTTTCTGTCATTAGTGTATTTTAGCAACCTGAAGATGATTCCAGCATTCATTGCATTGTGCTTTTGCTCATTTTGAAGATTTTGACAGTTTCATCTGAAGTGTACAATCGGGCTTAAAATTCATTTAAAGCAATAAAAAGTTCATTTTGGCTCTCACACCTTAACTAAATGTTGTAGACTCAAACTTTTTGCTGTCATTAGTGTAATTTAGCAACTTGAAGATGATTCCAGCATTAATTTCATTGTGCTTTTGCTCATTTTGAAGATTTTGACAGTTTCACCTGAAGTGTACAATCAGGTGCTGAAAACGCGTTTACAGCAATAAAAAGTTCATTTTGGCTCTCACACCTTAACTAAATGTTGTAGACTCAAACTTTTTGCTGTCATTAGTGTAATTTAGCAACTTGAAAATGATTCCAGTAATCATTTCATTGTGCTTTTGCTCATTTTGAAGATTTTGACAGTTTCACCTGAAGTGTACAATCAAGCTAAAATTGCATTTTAAGCAATACAAAGTTCATTTTGGCTCTCACACCTTAACTAAATGTTGTAGACTCAAACTTTTTTCTTTCATTAGTGTATTTTAGCAACCTGAAGATGATTCCAGCATTAATTTCATTGTGCTTTTGCTCATTTTGAAGATTTTGACAGTTTCACCTGAAGTGTACAATCAGGTGCTGAAAACGCGTTTACAGCAATAAAAAGTTCATTTTGGCTCTCACACCTTAACTAAATGTTGTAGACTCAAACTTTTTGCTGTCATTAGTGTAATTTAGCAACTTGAAAATGATTCCAGTAATCATTTCATTGTGCTTTTGCTCATTTTGAAGATTTTGACAGTTTCACCTGAAGTGTACAATCAAGCTAAAATTGCATTTTAAGCAATAAAAAGTCCATTTTGGCTCTCACACCTTAACTAATGTTGTAGACTCAAACTTTTTGCTGTCATTAGTGTAATTTAGCAACTTGAAAATGATTCCAGTAATCATTTCATTGTGCTTTTGCTCATTTTGAAGATTTTGACAGTTTCACCTGAAGTGTACAATCAAGCTAAAATTGCATTTTAAGCAATAAAAAGTTCATTTTGGCTCTCACACCTTAACTAAATGTTGTAGACTCAAACTTTTTTCTGTCATTAGTGTATTTTAGCAACCTGAAGATGATTCCAGCATTCATTGCATTGTGCTTTTGCTCATTTTGAAGATTTTGACAGTTTCATCTGAAGTGTACAATCGGGCTGAAAATGCATTTAAAGCAATAAAAAGTTCATTTTGGCTCTCACACCTTAACTAAATGTTGTAGACTCAAACTTTTTGCTGTCATTAGTGTATTTTAGCAACCTGAAGATGATTCCAGTAATCATTTCATTGTGCTTTTGTTCATTTTGAAGATTTTGACATTTTCACCTGAAGTGTACAATCGGGCTGAAAATGCATTTAAAGTCATAAAAAGTTCATTTTGGCTCTCACACCTTAACTAAATGTTGTAGACTCAAACTTTTTGCTGTCATTAGTGTATGTTAGCAAAATGAAGATTATTCAAGCATTAATTTCATTGTGCTTTTGCTTATTTTGAAGATTTTGACATTTTCACCTGAAGTGTACAATCGGGCTAAAAATGCATTTTAAGCAATAAAAAGTTCATTTTGGCTCTCACACCTTAACTAAATGTTGTAGACTCAAACTTTTTTCTGTCATTAGTGTATTTTAGCAACCTGAAGATGATTCCAGCATTAGTTGCATTGTGCTTTTGCTCATTTTCAAGATTTTGACAGTTTCACCTGAAGTGTACAATCGGGCTGAAAATCATTTAAAGCAATACAAAGTTCATTTTGGCTCTCACACCTTAACTAAATGTTGTAGACTCAAACTTTTTTCTGTCATTAGTGTATTTTAGCAACCTGAAGATGATTCCAGCATTCATTGCATTGTGCTTTTGCTCATTTTGAAGATTTTGACAGTTTCATCTGAAGTGTACAATCGGGCTTAAAATTCATTTAAAGCAATAAAAAGTTCATTTTGGCTCTCACACCTTAACTAAATGTTGTAGACTCAAACTTTTTGCTGTCATTAGTGTAATTTAGCAACTTGAAGATGATTCCAGCATTAATTTCATTGTGCTTTTGCTCATTTTGAAGATTTTGACAGTTTCACCTGAAGTGTACAATCAGGTGCTGAAAACGCGTTTACAGCAATAAAAAGTTCATTTTGGCTCTCACACCTTAACTAAATGTTGTAGACTCAAACTTTTTGCTGTCATTAGTGTAATTTAGCAACTTGAAAATGATTCCAGTAATCATTTCATTGTGCTTTTGCTCATTTTGAAGATTTTGACAGTTTCACCTGAAGTGTACAATCAAGCTAAAATTGCATTTTAAGCAATAAAAAGTTCATTTTGGCTCTCACACCTTAACTAAATGTTGTAGACTCAAACTTTTTTCTGTCATTAGTGTATTTTAGCAACCTGAAGATGATTCCAGCATTCATTGCATTGTGCTTTTGCTCATTTTGAAGATTTTGACAGTTTCATCTGAAGTGTACAATCGGGCTGAAAATGCATTTAAAGCAATAAAAAGTTCATTTTGGCTCTCACACCTTAACTAAATGTTGTAGACTCAAACTTTTTGCTGTCATTAGTGTATTTTAGCAACCTGAAGATGATTCCAGAAATCATTTCATTGTGCTTTTGTTCATTTTGAAGATTTTGACATTTTCACCTGAAGTGTACAATCGGGCTGAAAATGCATTTAAAGTCATAAAAAGTTCATTTTGGCTCTCATACCTTAACTAAATGTTGTAGACTCAAACTTTTTGCTGTCATTAGTGTATGTTAGCAAAATGAAGATTATTCAAGCATTAATTTCATTGTGCTTTTGCTCATTTTGAAGATTTTGACATTTTCACCTGAAGTGTACAATCGGAAAAAAATGCATTTTAAGCAATAAAAAGTTCATTTTGGCTCTCACACCTTAACTAAATGTTGTAGACTCAAACTTTTTTCTTTCATTAGTGTATTTTAGCAACCTGAAGATGATTCCAGCATTAGTTGCATTGTGCTTTTGCTCATTTTCAAGATTTTGACAGTTTCACCTGAAGTGTACAATCGGGCTGAAAATCATTTAAAGCAATACAAAGTTCATTTAGGCTCTCACACCTTAACTAAATGTTGTAGACTCAAACTTTTTTCTGTCATTAGTGTATTTTAGCAACCTGAAGATGATTCCAGCATTAATTGCATTGTGCTTTTGCTCATTTTGAAGATTTTGACAGTTTCACCTGAAGTGTACAATCGGGCTGAAAATGCATTTAAAGTCATAAAAAGTTCATTTTGGCTCTCACACCTTAACTAAATGTTGTAGACTCAAACTTTTTGCTGTCATTAGTGTATGTTAGCAAAATGAAGATTATTCAAGCATTAATTTCATTGTGCTTTTGCTCATTTTGAAGATTTTGACATTTTCACCTGAAGTGTACAATCGGGCTAAAAATGCATTTTAAGCAATAAAAAGTTCATTTTGGCTCTCACACCTTAACTAAATGTTGTAGACTCAAACTTTTTTCTGTCATTAGTGTATTTTAGCAACCTGAAGATGATTCCAGCATTAGTTGCATTGTGCTTTTGCTCATTTTCAAGATTTTGACAGTTTCACCTGAAGTGTACAATCGGGCTGAAAATCATTTAAAGCAATACAAAGTTCATTTTGGCTCTCACACCTTAACTAAATGTTGTAGACTCAAACTTTTTGCTGTCATTAGTGTAATTTAGCAACTTGAAGATGATTCCAGCATTAATTTCATTGTGCTTTTGCTCATTTTGAAGATTTTGACAGTTTCACCTGAAGTGTACAATCAGGTGCTGAAAACGCGTTTACAGCAATAAAAAGTTCATTTTGGCTCTCACACCTTAACTAAATGTTGTAGACTCAAACTTTTTGCTGTCATTAGTGTATTTTAGCAACTTGAAGATGATTCCAGCATTAATTTCATTGTGCTTTTGCTCATTTTGAAGATTTTGACAGTTTCACCTGAAGTGTACAATTAGGTGCTGAAAACGCGTTTACAGCAATAAAAAGTTCATTTTGGCTCTCACACCTTAACTAAACGTTGTAGACTCAAACTTTTTGCTGTCATTAGTGTATTTTAGCAACTTGAAAATGATTCCAGCATTAATTTCATTGTGCTTTTCCTCATTTTGAAGTTTTTGACAGTTTCACCTGAAGTGTACAATCGGGCTGAAAATGCATTTAAAGCAATAAAAAGTCCATTTTGGCTCTCACACCTTAACTAATGTTGTAGACTCAAACTTTTTGCTGTCATTAGTGTAATTTAGCAACTTGAAAATGATTCCAGTAATCATTTCATTGTGCTTTTGCTCATTTTGAAGATTTTGACAGTTTCACCTGAAGTGTACAATCAAGCTAAAATTGCATTTTAAGCAATAAAAAGTTCATTTTGGCTCTCACACCTTAACTAAATGTTGTAGACTCAAACTTTTTTCTGTCATTAGTGTATTTTAGCAACCTGAAGATGATTCCAGCATTCATTGCATTGTGCTTTTGCTCATTTTGAAGATTTTGACAGTTTCATCTGAAGTGTACAATCGGGCTGAAAATGCATTTAAAGCAATAAAAAGTTCATTTTGGCTCTCACACCTTAACTAAATGTTGTAGACTCAAACTTTTTGCTGTCATTAGTGTATTTTAGCAACCTGAAGATGATTCCAGTAATCATTTCATTGTGCTTTTGTTCATTTTGAAGATTTTGACATTTTCACCTGAAGTGTACAATCGGGCTGAAAATGCATTTAAAGTCATAAAAAGTTCATTTTGGCTCTCACACCTTAACTAAATGTTGTAGACTCAAACTTTTTGCTGTCATTAGTGTATGTTAGCAAAATGAAGATGATTCAAGCATTAATTTCATTGTGCTTTTGCTCATTTTGAAGATTTTGACATTTTCACCTGAAGTGTACAATCAGGCTGAAAATGCATTTAAAGCAATAACAAGTTCATTTTGGCTCTCACACCTTAACTAAATGTTGTAGACCCAAACGTGTTGCTGTCATTAGTGTATTTTAGCAAAATGAAGATGATTCAAGCATTAATTTCATTGTGCTTTTGCTCATTTTGAAGATTTTGACATTTTCACCTGAAGTGTACAATCGGGCTGAAAATGCATTTAAAGCAATAAAAAGTTGATTTTGGCTCTCACACCTTGACTAAATGTTGTAGACTCAAACTTTTTGCTGTCATTAGTGTATGTTAGCAAAATGAAGACTATTCAAGCATTAATTTCATTGTGCTTTTGCTCATTTTGAAGATTTTGACATTTTCACCTGAAGTGTACAATCGGGCTAAAAATGCATTTTAAGCAATAAAAAGTTCATTTTGGCTCTCACACCTTAACTAAATGTTGTAGACTCAAACTTTTTTCTGTCATTAGTGTATTTTAGCAACCTGAAGATGATTCCAGCATTAGTTGCATTGTGCTTTTGCTCATTTTCAAGATTTTGACAGTTTCACCTGAAGTGTACAATCGGGCTGAAAATCATTTAAAGCAATACAAAGTTCATTTTGGCTCTCACACCTTAACTAAATGTTGTAGACTCAAACTTTTTTCTGTCATTAGTGTATTTTAGCAACCTGAAGATGATTCCAGCATTCATTGCATTGTGCTTTTGCTCATTTTGAAGATTTTGACAGTTTCATCTGAAGTGTACAATCGGGCTTAAAATTCATTTAAAGCAATAAAAAGTTCATTTTGGCTCTCACACCTTAACTAAATGTTGTAGACTCAAACTTTTTGCCGTCATTAGTGTAATTTAGCAACTTGAAGATGATTCCAGCATTAATTTCATTGTGCTTTTGCTCATTTTGAAGATTTTGACAGTTTCACCTGAAGTGTACAATCAGGTGCTGAAAACGCGTTTACAGCAATAAAAAGTTCATTTTGGCTCTCACACCTTAACTAAATGTTGTAGACTCAAACTTTTTGCTGTCATTAGTGTATTTTAGCAACTTGAAGATGATTCCAGCATTAATTTCATTGTGCTTTTGCTCATTTTGAAGATTTTGACAGTTTCACCTGAAGTGTACAATCAGGTGCTGAAAACGCGTTTACAGCAATAAAAAGTTCATTTTGGCTCTCACACCTTAACTAAACGTTGTAGACTCAAACTTTTTGCTGTCATTAGTGTATTTTAGCAACTTGAAAATGATTCCAGCATTAATTTCATTGTGCTTTTCCTCATTTTGAAGTTTTTGACAGTTTCACCTGAAGTGTACAATCGGGCTGAAAATGCATTTAAAGCAATAAAAAGTCCATTTTGGCTCTCACACCTTAACTAATGTTGTAGACTCAAACTTTTTGCTGTCATTAGTGTAATTTAGCAACTTGAAAATGATTCCAGTAATCATTTCATTGTGCTTTTGCTCATTTTGAAGATTTTGACAGTTTCACCTGAAGTGTACAAACAAGCTAAAATTGCATTTTAAGCAATAAAAAGTTCATTTTGGCTCTCACACCTTAACTAAATGTTGTAGACTCAAACTTTTTTCTGTCATTAGTGTATTTTAGCAACCTGAAGATGATTCCAGCATTCATTGCATTGTGCTTTTGCTCATTTTGAAGATTTTGACAGTTTCATCTAAAGTGTACAATCGGGCTGAAAATGCATTTAAAGCAATAAAAAGTTCATTTTGGCTCTCACACCTTAACTAAATGTTGTAGACTCAAACTTGTTGCTGTCATTAGTGTATTTTAGCAACCTGAAGATGATTCCAGTAATCATTTCATTGTGCTTTTGTTCATTTTGAAGATTTTGACATTTTCACCTGAAGTGTACAATCGGGCTGAAAATGCATTTAAAGTCATAAAAAGTTCATTTTGGCTCTCACACCTTAACTAAATGTTGTAGACTCAAACTTTTTGCTGTCATTAGTGTATGTTAGCAAAATGAAGATTATTCAAGCATTAATTTCATTGTGCTTTTGCTCATTTTGAAGATTTTGACATTTTCACCTGAAGTGTACAATCGGGCTAAAAATGCATTTTAAGCAATAAAAAGTTCATTTTGGCTCTCACACCTTAACTAAATGTTGTAGACTCAAACTTTTTTCTGTCATTAGTGTATTTTAGCAACCTGAAGATGATTCCAGCATTAGTTGCATTGTGCTTTTGCTCATTTTCAAGATTTTGACAGTTTCACCTGAAGTGTACAATCGGGCTGAAAATCATTTAAAGCAATACAAAGTTCATTTTGGCTCTCACACCTTAACTAAATGTTGTAGACTCAAACTTTTTTCTGTCATTAGTGTATTTTAGCAACCTGAAGATGATTCCAGCATTCATTGCATTGTGCTTTTGCTCATTTTGAAGATTTTGACAGTTTCATCTGAAGTGTACAATCGGGCTTAAAATTCATTTAAAGCAATAAAAAGTTCATTTTGGCTCTCACACCTTAACTAAATGTTGTAGACTCAAACTTTTTGCTGTCATTAGTGTAATTTAGCAACTTGAAGATGATTCCAGCATTAATTTCATTGTGCTTTTGCTCATTTTGAAGATTTTGACAGTTTCACCTGAAGTGTACAATCAGGTGCTGAAAACGCGTTTACAGCAATAAAAAGTTCATTTTGGCTCTCACACCTTAACTAAATGTTGTAGACTCAAACTTTTTGCTGTCATTAGTGTATTTTAGCAACTTGAAGATGATTCCAGCATTAATTTCATTGTGCTTTTGCTCATTTTGAAGATTTTGACAGTTTCACCTGAAGTGTACAATCAGGTGCTGAAAACGCGTTTACAGCAATAAAAAGTTCATTTTGGCTCTCACACCTTAACTAAACGTTGTAGACTCAAACTTTTTGCTGTCATTAGTGTATTTTAGCAACTTGAAAATGATTCCAGCATTAATTTCATTGTGCTTTTCCTCATTTTGAAGTTTTTGACAGTTTCACCTGAAGTGTACAATCGGGCTGAAAATGCATTTAAAGCAATAAAAAGTCCATTTTGGCTCTCACACCTTAACTAATGTTGTAGACTCAAACTTTTTGCTGTCATTAGTGTAATTTAGCAACTTGAAAATGATTCCAGTAATCATTTCATTGTGCTTTTGCTCATTTTGAAGCTTTTGACAGTTTCACCTGAAGTGTACAATCAAGCTAAAATTGCATTTTAAGCAATAAAAAGTTCATTTTGGCTCTCACACCTTAACTAAATGTTGTAGACTCAAACTTTTTTCTGTCATTAGTGTATTTTAGCAACCTGAAGATGATTCCAGCATTCATTGCATTGTGCTTTTGCTCATTTTGAAGATTTTGACAGTTTCATCTGAAGTGTACAATCGGGCTGAAAATGCATTTAAAGCAATAAAAAGTTCATTTTGGCTCTCACACCTTAACTAAATGTTGTAGACTCAAAGTTTTTGCTGTCATTAGTGTATTTTAGCAACTTGAAAATGATTCCAGCATTAATTTCATTGTGCTTTTGCTCATTTTGAAGATTTTGACAGTTTCACCTGAAGTGTACAATCGGGCTAAAAATGCATTTAAAGCAATAAAAAGTTCATTTTGGCTCTCACACCTTAACTAAATGTTGTAGACTCAAACTTTTTTCTGTCATTAGTGTATTTTAGCAACCTGAAGATGATTCCAGCATTCATTGCATTGTGCTTTTGCTCATTTTGAAGATTTTGACATTTTCACCTGAAGTGTACAATCGGGCAGAAAATGCATTTAAAGCAATACAAAGTTCATTTTGGCTCTCACACCTTAACTAAATGTTGTAGACTCAAACTTTTTGCTGTCATTAGTGTATTTTAGCAACCTGAAGATGATTCCAGCATTCATTTCATTGTGCTTTTGCTCATTTTGAAGATTTTGACATTTTCACCTGAAGTGTACAATCAGGCTGAAAATGCATTTAAAGCAATAAAAAGTTCATTTTGGCTCTCACACCTTAACTAAATGTTGTAGACTCAAACTTTTTGCTGTCATTAGTGTATGTTAGCAAAATGAAGATGATTCAAGCATTAATTTCATTGTGCTTTTGCTCATTTTGAAGATTTTGACATTTTCACCTGAAGTGTACAATCAGGGGCTGAAAACGCATTTAAAGCAATAAAAAGTTCATTTTGGCTCTCACACCTTAACTAAATGTTGTAGACTCAAACTTTTTGCTGTCATTAGTGTATTTTAGCAACATGAAGATGATTCCAGCATTAATTTCATTGTGCTTTTGCTCATTTTGAAGATTTTGACATTTTCACCTGAAGTGTACAATCGGGCTGAAAATGCATTTAAAGCAATAAAAAGTTCATTTTGGCTCTCACACCTTAACTAAATGTTGTAGACTCAAACTTTTTGCTGTCATTAGTGTATGTTAGCAAAATGAAGATGATTCAAGCATTAATTTCATTTTGCTTTTGCTCATTTTGAAGATTTTGACATTTTCACCTGAAGTGTACAATCAGGGGCTGAAAACGCGTTTAAAGCAATAAAAAGTTCATTTTGGCTCTCACACCTTAACTAAATGTTGTAGACTCAAACTTTTTGCTGTCATTAGTGTATTTTAGCAAAATGAAGATGATTCAAGCATTAATTTCATTGTGCTTTTGCTCATTTTGAAGATTTTGACATTTTCACCTGAAGTGTACAATCGGGTTGAAAATGCATTTAAAGCCATAAAAAGTTCATTTTGGCTCTCACAACTTAACTAAATGTTGTAGACTCAAACTTTTTGCTGTCATTAGTGTATGTTAGCAAAATGAAGATGATTCAAGCATTAATTTCATTGTGCTTTTGCTCATTTTGAAGATTTTGACATTTTCACCTGAAGTGTACAATCGGGCTGAAAATGCATTTAAAGCAATAAAAAGTTCATTTTGGCTCTCACACCTTAACTAAATGTTGTAGACTCAAACTTTTTGCTGTCATTAGTGTATTTTAGCAAAATGAAGATGATTCAAGCATTAATTTCATTGTGCTTTTGCTCATTTTGAAGATTTTGACATTTTCACCTGAAGTGTACAATCGGGCTGAAAATGCATTTAAAGCCATAAAAAGTTCATTTTGGCTCTCACACCTTAACTAAATGTTGTAGACTCAAACTTTTTGCTGTCATTAGTGTATGTTAGCAAAATGAAGATGATTCAAGCATTAATTTCATTGTGCTTTTGCTCATTTTGAAGATTTTGACATTTTCACCTGAAGTGTACAATCGGGCTGAAAATGCATTTAAAGCAATAAAAAGTTCATTTTGGCTCTCACACCTTAACTAAATGTTGTAGACTCAAACTTTTTGCTGTCATTAGTGTATTTTAGCAAAATGAAGATGATTCAAGCATTAATTTCATTGTGCTTTTGCTCATTTTGAAGATTTTGACATTTTCACCTGAAGTGTACAATCGGGCTGAAAATGCATTTAAAGCCATAAAAAGTTCATTTTGGCTCTCACACCTTAACTAAATGTTGTAGACTCAAACTTTTTGCTGTCATTAGTGTATGTTAGCAAAATGAAGATTATTCAAGCATTAATTTCATTGTGCTTTTGCTCATTTTGAAGATTTTGACATTTTCACTTGAAGTGTACAATCGGGCTGAAAATGCATTTAAAGCAATAAAAAGTTCATTTTGGCTCTCACACCTTAACTAAATGTTGTAGACTCAAACTTTTTGCTGTCATTAGTGTATTTTAGCAAAATGAAGATGATTCAAGCATTAATTTCATTGTGCTTTTGCTCATTTTGAAGATTTTGACATTTTCACCTGAAGTGTACAATCGGGCTGAAAATGCATTTAAAGCCATAAAAAGTTCATTTTGGCTCTCACACCTTAACTAAATGTTGTAGACTCAAACTTTTTGCTGTCATTAGTGTATGTTAGCAAAATGAAGATGATTCAAGCATTAATTTCATTGTGCTTTTGCTCATTTTGAAGATTTTGACATTTTCACCTGAAGTGTACAATCGGGCTGAAAATGCATTTAAAGCAATAAAAAGTTCATTTTGGCTCTCACACCTTAACTAAATGTTGTAGACTCAAACTTTTTGCTGTCATTAGTGTATGTTAGCAAAATGAAGATGATTCAAGCATTAATTTCATTGTGCTTTTGCTCATTTTGAAGATTTTGACATTTTCACCTGAAGTGTACAATCAGGCTGAAAATGCATTTAAAGCAATAAAAAGTTCATTTTGGCTCTCACACCTTAACTAAATGTTGTAGACTCAAACTTTTTGCTGTCATTAGTGTATGTTAGCAGAATGAAGATGATTCAAGCATTAATTTCATTGTGCTTTTGCTCATTTTGAAGATTTTGACATTTTCACCTGAAGTGTACAATCAGGGGCTGAAAACGCGTTTAAAGCAATAAAAGGTTCATTTTGGCTCTCACACCTTAACTAAATGTTGTAGACTCAAACTTGTTGCTGTTATTAGTGTATTTTAGCAAAATGAAGATGATTCAAGCATTAATTACATTGTGCTTTTGCTCATTTTGAAGATTTTGACATTTTCACCTGAAGTGTACAATCGGGCTGAAAATGCATTTAAAGCAATAAAAAGTTCATTTTGGCTCTCACACCTTAACTAAATGTTGTAGACTCAAACTTTTTGCTGTCATTAGTGTATGTTAGCAAAATGAAGATGATTCAAGCATTAATTTCATTGTGCTTTTGCTCATTTTGAAGATTTTGACATTTTCACCTGAAGTGTACAATCAGGCTGAAAATGCATTTAAAGCAATAAAAAGTTCATTTTGGCTCTCACACCTTGACTAAATGTTGTAGACTCAAACTTTTTGCTGTCATTAGTGTATTTTAGCAAAATGAAGATGATTCAAGCATTAATTTCATTGTGCTTTTGCTCATTTTGAAGATTTTGACATTTTCACCTGAAGTGTACAATCGGGCTGAAAATGCATTTAAAGCAATACAAAGTTAATTTTGGCTCTCACACCTTAACTAAATGTTGTAGACTCAAACTTTTTGCTGTCATTAGTGTATTTTAGCAAAATGAAGATGATTCAAGCATTAATTTCATTGTGCTTTTGCTCATTTTGAAGATTTTGACATTTTCACCTAAAGTGTACAATTAGGGGCTGAAAACGCGTTTAAAGCAATAAAAAGTTCATTTTGGCTCTCACACCTTAACTAAATGTTGTAGACTCAAACTTTTTGCTGTCATTAGTGTATTTTAGCAACCTGAAGATGATTCCAGTAATCATTTCATTGTGCTTTTGTTCATTTTGAAGATTTTGACATTTTCACCTGAAGTGTACAATCAGGCTGAAAATGCATTTAAAGCAATAAAAAGTTCATTTTGGCTCTCACACCTTAACTAAATGTTGTAGACTCAATCTTTTTGCTGTCATTAGTGTATTTTAGCAAAATTAAGATGATTCAAGCATTAATTTCATTGTGCTTTTGCTCATTTTGAAGATTTTGACATTTTCACCTGAAGTGTACAATCGGGCTGAAAATGCATTTAAAGCCATAAAAAGTTCATTTTGGCTCTCACACCTTAACTAAATGTTGTAGACTCAAACTTTTTGCTGTCATTAGTGTATGTTAGCAAAATGAAAATTATTCAAGCATTAATTTCATTGTGCTTTTGCTCATTTTGAAGATTTTGACATTTTCACCTGAAGTGTACAATCGGGCTGAAAATGCATTTAAAGCAATAAAAAGTTAATTTTGGCTCTCACACCTTAAGTAAATGTGTTAGACACAAACTTGTTGCTGTCATTAGTGTATGTTAGCAAAATGAAGATTATTCAAGCATTAATTTCATTGTGCTTTTGCTCATTTTGAAGATTTTGACATTTTCACCTGAAGTGTACAATCGGGCTGAAAATGCATTTAAAGCAATAAAAAGTTCATTTTGGCTCTCACACCTTAACTAAATGTTGTAGACTCAAACTTTTTGCTGTCATTAGTGTATTTTAGCAAAATGAAGATGATTCAAGCATTAATTTCATTGTGCTTTTGCTCATTTTGAAGATTTTGACATTTTCACCTGAAGTGTACAATCGGGCTGAAAATGCATTTAAAGCCATAAAAAGTTCATTTTGGCTCTCATACCTTAACTAAATGTTGTAGACTCAAACTTTTTGCTGTCATTAGTGTATTTTAGCAACCTGAAGATGATTCCAGTAATCATTTCATTGTGCTTTTGTTCATTTTGAAGATTTTGACAGTTTCACCTGAAGTGTACAATCAGGCTAAAAATGCATTTTAAGCAATAAAAAGTTCATTTTGGCTCTCACACCTTAACTAAATGTTGTAGACTCAAACTTTTTGCTGTCATTAGTGTATTTTAGCAACCTGAAGATGATTCCAGCATTAATTGCATTGTGCTTTTGCTCATTTTGAAGATTTTGACAGTTTCACCTGAAGTGTACAATCGGGCTGAAAATGCATTTAAAGTCATAAAAAGTTCATTTTGGCTCTCACACCTTAACTAAATGTTGTAGACTCAAACTTTTTGCTGTCATTAGTGTATGTTAGCAAAATGAAGATTATTCAAGCATTAATTTCATTGTGCTTTTGCTCATTTTGAAGATTTTGACATTTTCACCTGAAGTGTACAATCGGGCTAAAAATGCATTTTAAGCAATAAAAAGTTCATTTTGGCTCTCACACCTTAACTAAATGTTGTAGACTCAAACTTTTTTCTGTCATTAGTGTATTTTAGCAACCTGAAGATGATTCCAGCATTAGTTGCATTGTGCTTTTGCTCATTTTCAAGATTTTGACAGTTTCACCTGAAGTGTACAATCGGGCTGAAAATCATTTAAAGCAATACAAAGTTCATTTTGGCTCTCACACCTTAACTAAATGTTGTAGACTCAAACTTTTTTCTGTCATTAGTGTATTTTAGCAACCTGAAGATGATTCCAGCATTCATTGCATTGTGCTTTTGCTCATTTTGAAGATTTTGACAGTTTCATCTGAAGTGTACAATCGGGCTGAAAATTCATTTAAAGCAATAAAAAGTTCATTTTGGCTCTCACACCTTAACTAAATGTTGTAGACTCAAACTTTTTGCTGTCATTAGTGTAATTTAGCAACTTGAAGATGATTCCAGCATTAATTTCATTGTGCTTTTGCTCATTTTGAAGATTTTGACAGTTTCACCTGAAGTGTACAATCAGGTGCTGAAAACGCGTTTACAGCAATAAAAAGTTCATTTTGGCTCTCACACCTTAACTAAATGTTGTAGACTCAAACTTTTTGCTGTGATTAGTGTATTTTAGCAACTTGAAGATGATTCCAGCATTAATTTCATTGTGCTTTTGCTCATTTTGAAGATTTTGACAGTTTCACCTGAAGTGTACAATCAGGTGCTGAAAACGCGTTTACAGCAATAAAAAGTTAATTTTGGCTCTCACACCTTAACTAAACGTTGTAGACTCAAACTTTTTGCTGTCATTAGTGTATTTTAGCAACTTGAAAATGATTCCAGCATTAATTTCATTGTGCTTTTCCTCATTTTGAAGTTTTTGACAGTTTCACCTGAAGTGTACAATCGGGCTGAAAATGCATTTAAAGCAATAAAAAGTCCATTTTGGCTCTCACACCTTAACTAATGTTGTAGACTCAAACTTTTTGCTGTCATTAGTGTAATTTAGCAACTTGAAAATGATTCCAGTAATCATTTCATTGTACTTTTGCTCATTTTGAAGATTTTGACAGTTTCACCTGAAGTGTACAATCAGGTGCTGAAAACGCGTTTACAGCAATAAAAAGTTCATTTTGGCTCTCACACCTTAACTAAATGTTGTAGACTCAAACTTTTTGCTGTCATTAGTGTATTTTAGCAACTTGAAGATGATTCCAGCATTAATTTCATTGTGCTTTTGCTCATTTTGAAGATTTTGACAGTTTCACCTGAAGTGTACAATCAAGCTAAAATTGCATTTTAAGCAATAAAAAGTTCATTTTGGCTCTCACACCTTAACTAAATGTTGTAGACTCAAACTTTTTTCTGTCATTAGTGTATTTTAGCAACTTGAAAATGATTCCAGTAATCATTTCATTGTGCTTTTAATCATTTTGAAGATTTTGACAGTTTCACCTGAAGTGTACAATCAAGCTAAAATTGCATTTTAAGCAATAAAAAGTTCATTTTGGCTCTCACACCTTAACTAAATGTTGTAGACTCAAACTTTTTTCTGTCATTAGTGTATTTTAGCAACCTGAAGATGATTCCAGCATTCATTGCATTGTGCTTTTGCTCATTTTGAAGATTTTGACAGTTTCATCTGAAGTGTACAATCGGGCTGAAAATGCATTTAAAGCAATAAAAAGTTCATTTTGGCTCTCACACCTTAACTAAATGTTGTAGACTCAAACTTTTTGCTGTCATTAGTGTATTTTAGCAACTTGAAAATGATTCCAGCATTAATTTCATTGTGCTTTTGCTCATTTTGAAGATTTTGACAGTTTCACCTGAAGTGTACAATCGGGCTGAAAATGCATTTAAAGCAATAAAAAGTTCATTTTGGCTCTCACACCTTAACTAAATGTTGTAGACTCAAACTTTTTTCTGTCATTAGTGTATTTTAGCAACCTGAAGATGATTCCAGCATTCATTGCATTGTGCTTTTGCTCATTTTGAAGATTTTGACATTTTCACCTGAAGTGTACAATCGGGCAGAAAATGCATTTAAAGCAATACAAAGTTCATTTTGGCTCTCACACCTTAACTAAATGTTGTAGACTCAAACTTTTTGCTGTCATTAGTGTATTTTAGCAACCTGAAGATGATTCCAGCATTCATTTCATTGTGCTTTTGCTCATTTTGAAGATTTTGACAGTTTCACCTGAAGTGTACAATCAGGTGCTGAAAACGTGTTTACAGCAATAAAAAGTTCATTTTGGCTCTCACACCTTAACTAAACGTTGTAGACTCAAACTTTTGCTGTCATTAGTGTATTTTAGCAACTTGAAAATGATTCCAGCATTAATTTCATTGTGCTTTTCCTCATTTTGAAGTTTTTGACAGTTTTACCTGAAGTGTACAATCGGGCTGAAAATGCATTTAAAGCAATAAAAAGTTCATTTTGGCTCTCACACCTTAACTAAATGTTGTAGACTCAAACTTTTTTCTGTCATTAGTGTATTTTAGCAACCTGAAGATGATTCCAGCATTAATTGCATGGTGCTTTTGCTCATTTTGAAGATTTTGACAGTTTCACCTGAAATGTACAATCGGGCTGAAAATGCATTTAAAGCAATAAAAAGTTCATTTTGGCTCTCACACCTTAACTAAATGTTGTAGACTCAAACTTTTTGCTGTCATTAGTGTATGTTAGCAAAATGAAGATGATTCAAGCATTAATTTCATTGTGCTTTTGCTCATTTTGAAGATTTTGACAGTTTCACCTGAAGTGTACAATCGGGCTGAAAATGCATTTAAAGCAATAAAAAGTTCATTTTGGCTCTCACACCTTAACTAAATGTTGTAGACTCAAACTTTTTTCTGTCATTAGTGTATTTTAGCAACCTGAAGATGATTCCAGCATTCATTGCATTGTGCTTTTGCTCATTTTGAAGATTTTGACATTTTCACCTGAAGTGTACAATCGGGCAGAAAATGCATTTAAAGCAATACAAAGTTCATTTTGGCTCTCACACCTTAACTAAATGTTGTAGACTCAAACTTTTTGCTGTCATTAGTGTATTTTAGCAACCTGAAGATGATTCCAGCATTCATTTCATTGTGCTTTTGCTCATTTTGAAGATTTTGACAGTTTCACCTGTAGTGTACAATCAGGTGCTGAAAACGTGTTTACAGCAATAAAAAGTTCATTTTGGCTCTCACACCTTAACTAAACGTTGTAGACTCAAACTTTTTGCTGTCATTAGTGTATTTTAGCAACTTGAAAATGATTCCAGCATTAATTTCATTGTGCTTTTCCTCATTTTGAAGTTTTTGACAGTTTTACCTGAAGTGTACAATCGGGCTGAAAATGCATTTAAAGCAATAAAAAGTTCATTTTGGCTCTCACACCTTAACTAAATGTTGTAGACTCAAACTTTTTTCTGTCATTAGTGTATTTTAGCAACCTGAAGATGATTCCAGCATTAATTGCATGGTGCTTTTGCTCATTTTGAAGATTTTGACAGTTTCACCTGAAATGTACAATCGGGCTGAAAATGCATTTAAAGCAATAAAAAGTTCATTTTGGCTCTCACACCTTAACTAAATCTTGTAGACTCAAACTTTTTGCTGTCATTAGTGTATGTTAGCAAAATGAAGATGATTCAAGCATTAATTTCATTGTGCTTTTGCTCATTTTGAAGATTTTGACATTTTCACCTGAAGTGTACAATCGGGCTGAAAATGCATTTAAAGCCATAAAAAGTTCATTTTGGCTCTCACACCTTAACTAAATGTTGTAGACTCAAACTTTTTGCTGTCATTAGTGTATGTTAGCAAAATGAAGATGATTCAAGCATTAATTTCATTGTGCTTTTGCTCATTTTGAAGATTTTGACATTTTCACCTGAAGTGTACAATCGGGCTGAAAATGCATTTAAAGCAATAAAAAGTTCATTTTGGCTCTCACACCTTAACTAAATGTTGTAGACTCAAACTTTTTGCTGTCATTAGTGTATGTTAGCAAAATGAAGATGATTCAAGCATTAATTTCATTGTGCTTTTGCTCATTTTGAAGATTTTGACATTTTCACCTGAAGTGTACAATCGGGCTGAAAATGCATTTAAAGCAATAAAAAGTTCATTTTGGCTCTCACACCTTAACTAAATGTTGTAGACTCAAACTTTTTGCTGTCATTAGTGTATGTTAGCAGAATGAAGATGATTCAAGCATTAATTTCATTGTGCTTTTGCTCATTTTGAAGATTTTGACATTTTCACCTGAAGTGTACAATCAGGGGCTGAAAACGCGTTTAAAGCAATAAAAGGTTCATTTTGGCTCTCACACGTTAACTAAATGTTGTAGACTCAAACTTTTTGCTGTTATTAGTGTATTTTAGCAAAATGAAGATGATTCAAGCATTAATTACATTGTGCTTTTGCTCATTTTGAAGATTTTGACATTTTCACCTGAAGTGTACAATCGGGCTGAAAATGCATTTAAAGCCATAAAAAGTTCATTTTGGCTCTCACACCTTAACTAAATGTTGTAGACTCAAACTTTTTTTCTGTCATTAGTGTATTTTAGCAACCTGAAGATGATTCCAGCATTAATTGCATGGTGCTTTTGCTCATTTTGAAGATTTTGACAGTTTCACCTGAAATGTACAATCGGGCTGAAAATGCATTTAAAGCAATAAAAAGTTCATTTTGGCTCTCACACCTTAACTAAATTTTGTAGACTCAAACTTTTTGCTGTCATTAGTGTATGTTAGCAAAATGAAGATGATTCAAGCATTAATTTCATTGTGCTTTTGCTCATTTTGAAGATTTTGACATTTTCACCTGAAGTGTACAATCGGGCTGAAAATGCATTTAAAGCCATAAAAAGTTCATTTTGGCTCTCACACCTTAACTAAATGTTGTAGACTCAAACTTTTTGCTGTCATTAGTGTATGTTAGCAAAATGAAGATGATTCAAGCATTAATTTCATTGTGCTTTTGCTCATTTTGAAGATTTTGACATTTTCACCTGAAGTGTACAATCGGGCTGAAAATGCATTTAAAGCAATAAAAAGTTCATTTTGGCTCTCACACCTTAACTAAATGTTGTAGACTCAAACTTTTTGCTGTCATTAGTGTATGTTAGCAAAATGAAGATGATTCAAGCATTAATTTCATTGTGCTTTTGCTCATTTTGAAGATTTTGACATTTTCACCTGAAGTGTACAATTAGGGGCTGAAAACGCGTTTAAAGCAATAAAAATTTCATTTTGGCTCTCACACCTTAACTAAATGTTGTAGACTCAAACTTTTTGCTGTCATTAGTGTATGTTAGCAAAATGAAGATGATTCAAGCATTAATTTCATTGTGCTTTTGCTCATTTTGAAGATTTTGACATTTTCACCTGAAGTGTACAATCGGGCTGAAAATGCATTTAAAGCAATAAAAAGTTCATTTTGGCTCTCACACCTTAACTAAATGTTGTAGACTCAAACTTTTTGCTGTCATTAGTGTATGTTAGCAAAATGAAGATGATTCAAGCATTAATTTTATTGTGCTTTTGCTCATTTTGAAGATTTTGACATTTTCACCTGAAGTGTACAATCAGGCTGAAAATGCATTTAAAGCAATAAAAAGTTCATTTTCGCTCTCACACCTTAACTAAATGTTGTAGACTCAAACTTTTTGCTGTCATTAGTGTATGTTAGCAAAATGAAGATGATTCAAGCATTAATTTCATTGTGCTTTTGCTCATTTTGAAGATTTTGACATTTTCACCTGAAGTGTACAATCGGGCTGAAAATGCATTTAAAGCAATAAAAAGTTCATTTTGGCTCTCACACCTTAACTAAATGTTGTAGACTCAAACTTTTTGCTGTCATTAGTGTATGTTAGCAGAATGAAGATGATTCAAGCATTAATTTCATTGTGCTTTTGCTCATTTTGAAGATTTTGACATTTTCACCTGAAGTGTACAATCAGGGGCTGAAAACGCGTTTAAAGCAATAAAAGGTTCATTTTGGCTCTCACACCTTAACTAAATGTTGTAGACTCAAACTTTTTGCTGTTATTAGTGTATTTTAGCAAAATGAAGATGATTCAAGCATTAATTACATTGTGCTTTTGCTCATTTTGAAGATTTTGACATTTTCACCTGAAGTGTACAATCGGGCTGAAAATGCATTTAAAGCCATAAAAAGTTCATTTTGGCTCTCACACCTTAACTAAATGTTGTAGACTCAAACGTTTTGCTGTCATTAGTGTATGTTAGCAAAATGAAGATGATTCAAGCATTAATTTCATTGTGCTTTTGCTCATTTTGAAGATTTTGACATTTTCACCTGAAGTGTACAATCGGGCTGAAAATGCATTTAAAGCAATAAAAAGTTCATTTTGGCTCTCACACCTTAACTAAATGTTGTAGACTCAAACTTTTTGCTGTCATTAGTGTATGTTAGCAAAATGAAGATGATTCAAGCATTAATTTCATTGTGCTTTTGCTCATTTTGAAGATTTTGACATTTTCACCTGAAGTGTACAATCAGGGGCTGAAAACGCGTTTAAAGCAATAAAAAGTTCATTTCGGCTCTCACACCTTAACTAAATGTTGTAGACTCAAACTTTTTGCTGTCATTAGTGTATTTTAGCAAAATGAAGATGATTCAAGCATTAATTTCATTGTGCTTTTGCTCATTTTGAAGATTTTGACATTTTCACCTGAAGTGTACAATTAGGGGCTGAAAACGCGTTTAAAGCAATAAAAATTTCATTTTGGCTCTCACACCTTAACTAAATGTTGTAGACTCAAACTTTTTGCTGTCATTAGTGTATGTTAGCAAAATGAAGATGATTCAAGCATTAATTTAATTGTGCTTTTGCTCATTTTGAAGATTTTGACATTTTCACCTGAAGTGTACAATCGGGCTGAAAATGCATTTAAAGCCATAAAAAGTTCATTTTGGCTCTCACACCTTAACTAAATGTTGTAGACTCAAACTTTTTGCTGTCATTAGTGTATGTTAGCAAAATGAAGATTATTCAAGCATTAATTTCATTGTGCTTTTGCTCATTTTGAAGATTTTGACATTTTCACCTGAAGTGTACAATCGGGCTGAAAATGCATTTAAAGCAATACAAAGTTAATTTTGGCTCTCACACCTTAACTAAATGTGTTAGACACAAACTTGTTGCTGTCATTAGTGTATGTTAGCAAAATGAAGATTATTCAAGCATTAATTTCATTGTGCTTTTGCACATTTTGAAGATTTTGACATTTTCACCTGAAGTGTACAATCGGGCTGAAAATGCATTTAAAGCAATAAAAAGTTCATTTTGGCTCTCACACCTTAACTAAATGTTGTAGACTCAAACTTTTTGCTGTCATTAGTGTATTTTAGCAAAATGAAGATGATTCAAGCATTAATTTCATTGTGCTTTTGCTCATTTTGAAGATTTTGACATTTTCACCTAAAGTGTACAATTAGGGGCTGAAAACGCGTTTAAAGCAATAAAAAGTTCATTTTGGCTCTCACACCTTAACTAAATGTTGTAGACTCAAACTTTTTGCTGTCATTATTGTATTTTAGCAACCTGAAGATGATTCCAGTAATCATTTCATTGTGCTTTTGTTCATTTTCAAGATTTTGACATTTTCACCTGAAGTGTACAATCAGGCTGAAAATGCATTTAAAGTCATAAAAAGTTCATTTTGGCTCTCACACCTTAACTAAATGTTGTAGACTCAAACTGTTTGCTGTCATTAGTGTATGTTAGCAAAATGAAGATGATTCAAGCATTAATTTCATTGTGCTTTTGCTCATTTTGAAGATTTTGACATTTTCACCTGAAGTGTACAATCGGGCTGAAAATTCATTTAAAGCCATAAAAAGTTCATTTTGGCTCTCACACCTTAACTAAATGTTGTAGACTCAAACTTTTTGCTGTCATTAGTGTATGTTAGCAAAATGAAGATTATTCAAGCATTAATTTCATTGTGCTTTTGCTCATTTTGAAGATTTTGTCATTTTCACCTGAAGTGTACAATTAGGGGCTGAAAACGCGTTTAAAGCAATAAAAAGTTCATTTTGGCTCTCACACCTTAACTAAATGTTGTAGACTCAAACTTTTTGCTGTCTTTAGTGTATTTTAGCAAAATGAAGATGATTCAAGCATTAATTTCATTGTGCTTTTGCTCATTTTGAAGATTTTGACATTTTCACCTGAAGTGTACAATCAGGCTGAAAATGCATTTAAAGCAATAAAAAGTTCATTTTGGCTCTCACACCTTAACTAAATGTTGTAGACTCAAACTTTTTGCTGTCATTAGTGTATGTTAGCAAAATGAAGATGATTCAAGCATTAATTTCATTGTGCTTTTGCTCATTTTGAAGATTTTGACATTTTCACCTGAAGTGTACAATCAGGGGCTGAAAACGCGTTTAAAGCAATAAAAAGTTCATTTTGGCTCTCACACCTTAACTAAATGTTGTAGACTCAAACTTTTTGCTGTCATTAGTGTATGTTAGCAAAATGAAGATTATTCAAGCATTAATTTCATTGTGCTTTTGCTCATTTTGAAGATTTTGACATTTTCACCTGAAGTGTACAATCGGGCTGAAAATGCATTTAAAGCCATAAAAAGTTCATTTTGGCTCTCACACCTTAACTAAATGCTGTAGACTCAAACTTTTTGCTGTCATTAGTGTATGTTAGCAAAATGAAGATGATTCAAGCATTAATTTCATTGTGCTTTTGCTCATTTTGAAGATTTTGACATTTTCACCTGAAGTGTACAATCGGGCTGAAAATGCATTTAAAGCAATAAAAAGTTCATTTTGGCTCTCACACCTTAACTAAATGTTGTAGACTCAAACTTTTTGCTGTCATTAGTGTATGTTAGCAAAATGAAGATGATTCAAGCATTAATTTCATTGTGCTTTTGCTCATTTTGAAGATTTTGACATTTTCACCTGAAGTGTACAATCGGGCTGAAAATGCATTTAAAGCAATAAAAAGTTCATTTTGGCTCTCACACCTTAACTAAATGTTGTAGACTCAAACTTTTTGCTGTCATTAGTGTATGTTAGCAGAATGAAGATGATTCAAGCATTAATTTCATTGTGCTTTTGCTCATTTTGAAGATTTTGACATTTTCACCTGAAGTGTACAATCAGGGGCTGAAAACGCGTTTAAAGCAATAAAAGGTTCATTTTGGCTCTCACACGTTAACTAAATGTTGTAGACTCAAACTTTTTGCTGTTATTAGTGTATTTTAGCAAAATGAAGATGATTCAAGCATTAATTACATTGTGCTTTTGCTCATTTTGAAGATTTTGACATTTTCACCTGAAGTGTACAATCGGGCTGAAAATGCATTTAAAGCCATAAAAAGTTCATTTTGGCTCTCACACCTTAACTAAATGTTGTAGACTCAAACTTTTTTTCTGTCATTAGTGTATTTTAGCAACCTGAAGATGATTCCAGCATTAATTGCATGGTGCTTTTGCTCATTTTGAAGATTTTGACAGTTTCACCTGAAATGTACAATCGGGCTGAAAATGCATTTAAAGCAATAAAAAGTTCATTTTGGCTCTCACACCTTAACTAAATTTTGTAGACTCAAACGTTTTGCTGTCATTAGTGTATGTTAGCAAAATGAAGATGATTCAAGCATTAATTTCATTGTGCTTTTGCTCATTTTGAAGATTTTGACATTTTCACCTGAAGTGTACAATCGGGCTGAAAATGCATTTAAAGCCATAAAAGGTTCATTTTGGCTCTCACACCTTAACTAAATGTTGTAGACTCAAACTTTTTGCTGTCATTAGTGTATGTTAGCAAAATGAAGATGATTCAAGCATTAATTTTATTGTGCTTTTGCTCATTTTGAAGATTTTGACATTTTCACCTGAAGTGTACAATCAGGCTGAAAATGCATTTAAAGCAATAAAAAGTTCATTTTCGCTCTCACACCTTAACTAAATGTTGTAGACTCAAACTTTTTGCTGTCATTAGTGTATGTTAGCAAAATGAAGATGATTCAAGCATTAATTTCATTGTGCTTTTACTCATTTTGAAGATTTTGACATTTTCACCTGAAGTGTACAATCGGGCTGAAAATGCATTTAAAGCAATAAAAAGTTCATTTTGGCTCTCACACCTTAACTAAATGTTGTAGACTCAAACTTTTTGCTGTCATTAGTGTATGTTAGCAGAATGAAGATGATTCAAGCATTAATTTCATTGTGCTTTTGCTCATTTTGAAGATTTTGACATTTTCACCTGAAGTGTACAATCAGGGGCTGAAAACGCGTTTAAAGCAATAAAAGGTTCATTTTGGCTCTCACACCTTAACTAAATGTTGTAGACTCAAACTTTTTGCTGTTATTAGTGTATTTTAGCAAAATGAAGATGATTCAAGCATTAATTACATTGTGCTTTTGCTCATTTTGAAGATTTTGACATTTTCACCTGAAGTGTACAATCGGGCTGAAAATGCATTTAAAGCCATAAAAAGTTCATTTTGGCTCTCACACCTTAACTAAATGTTGTAGACTCAAACGTTTTGCTGTCATTAGTGTATGTTAGCAAAATGAAGATGATTCAAGCATTAATTTCATTGTGCTTTTGCTCATTTTGAAGATTTTGACATTTTCACCTGAAGTGTACAATCGGGCTGAAAATGCATTTAAAGCAATAAAAAGTTCATTTTGGCTCTCACACCTTAACTAAATGTTGTAGACTCAAACTTTTTGCTGTCATTAGTGTATGTTAGCAAAATGAAGATGATTCAAGCATTAATTTCATTGTGCTTTTGCTCATTTTGAAGATTTTGACATTTTCACCTGAAGTGTACAATCAGGGGCTGAAAACGCGTTTAAAGCAATAAAAAGTTCATTTCGGCTCTCACACCTTAACTAAATGTTGTAGACTCAAACTTTTTGCTGTCATTAGTGTATGTTAGCAAAATGAAGATGATTCAAGCATTAATTTAATTGTGCTTTTGCTCATTTTGAAGATTTTGACATTTTCACCTGAAGTGTACAATCGGGCTGAAAATGCATTTAAAGCCATAAAAAGTTCATTTTGGCTCTCACACCTTAACTAAATGTTGTAGACTCAAACTTTTTGCTGTCATTAGTGTATGTTAGCAAAATGAAGATTATTCAAGCATTAATTTCATTGTGCTTTTGCTCATTTTGAAGATTTTGACATTTTCACCTGAAGTGTACAATCGGGCTGAAAATGCATTTAAAGCAATACAAAGTTAATTTTGGCTCTCACACCTTAACTAAATGTGTTAGACACAAACTTGTTGCTGTCATTAGTGTATGTTAGCAAAATGAAGATTATTCAAGCATTAATTTCATTGTGCTTTTGCACATTTTGAAGATTTTGACATTTTCACCTGAAGTGTACAATCGGGCTGAAAATGCATTTAAAGCAATAAAAAGTTCATTTTGGCTCTCACACCTTAACTAAATGTTGTAGACTCAAACTTTTTGCTGTCATTAGTGTATTTTAGCAAAATGAAGATGATTCAAGCATTAATTTCATTGTGCTTTTGCTCATTTTGAAGATTTTGACATTTTCACCTAAAGTGTACAATTAGGGGCTGAAAACGCGTTTAAAGCAATAAAAAGTTCATTTTGGCTCTCACACCTTAACTAAATGTTGTAGACTCAAACTTTTTGCTGTCATTATTGTATTTTAGCAACCTGAAGATGATTCCAGTAATCATTTCATTGTGCTTTTGTTCATTTTGAAGATTTTGACATTTTCACCTGAAGTGTACAATCAGGCTGAAAATGCATTTAAAGTCATAAAAAGTTCATTTTGGCTCTCACACCTTAACTAAATGTTGTAGACTCAAACTGTTTGCTGTCATTAGTGTATGTTAGCAAAATGAAGATGATTCAAGCATTAATTTCATTGTGCTTTTGCTCATTTTGAAGATTTTGACATTTTCACCTGAAGTGTACAATCGGGCTGAAAATGCATTTAAAGCCATAAAAAGTTCATTTTGGCTCTCACACCTTAACTAAATGTTGTAGACTCAAACTTTTTGCTGTCATTAGTGTATGTTAGCAAAATGAAGATTATTCAAGCATTAATTTCATTGTGCTTTTGCTCATTTTGAAGATTTTGTCATTTTCACCTGAAGTGTACAATTAGGGGCTGAAAACGCGTTTAAAGCAATAAAAAGTTCATTTTGGCTCTCACACCTTAACTAAATGTTGTAGACTCAAACTTTTTGCTGTCTTTAGTGTATTTTAGCAAAATGAAGATGATTCAAGCATTAATTTCATTGTGCTTTTGCTCATTTTGAAGATTTTGACATTTTCACCTGAAGTGTACAATCAGGCTGAAAATGCATTTAAAGCAATAAAAAGTTCATTTTGGCTCTCACACCTTAACTAAATGTTGTAGACTCAAACTTTTTGCTGTCATTAGTGTATGTTAGCAAAATGAAGATGATTCAAGCATTAATTTCATTGTGCTTTTGCTCATTTTGAAGATTTTGACATTTTCACCTGAAGTGTACAATCAGGGGCTGAAAACGCGTTTAAAGCAATAAAAAGTTCATTTTGGCTCTCACACCTTAACTAAATGTTGTAGACTCAAACTTTTTCCTGTCATTAGTGTATGTTAGCAAAATGAAGATTATTCAAGCATTAATTTCATTGTGCTTTTGCTCATTTTGAAGATTTTGACATTTTCACCTGAAGTGTACAATCGGGCTGAAAATGCATTTAAAGCAATAAAAAGTTCATTTTTGCTCTCACACCTTAACTAAATGTTGTAGACTCAAACTTTTTGCTGTCATTAGTGTATGTTAGCAAAATGAAGATGATTCAAGCATTAATTTCATTGTGCTTTTGCTCATTTTGAAGATTTTGACATTTTCACCTGAAGTGTACAATCAGGGGCTGAAAACGCGTTTAAAGCAATAAAAGGTTCATTTTGGCTCTCACACCTTAACTAAATGTTGTAGACTCAAACTTTTTGCTGTTATTAGTGTATTTTAGCAAAATGAAGATGATTCAAGCATTAATTTCATTGTGCTTTTGCTCATTTTGAAGATTTTGACATTTTCACCTGAAGTGTACAATCGGGCTGAAAATGCATTTAAAGCCATAAAAAGTTCATTTTGGCTCTCATACCTTAACTAAATGTTGTAGACTCAAACTTTTTGCTGTCATTAGTGTATGTTAGCAAAATGAAGATGATTCAAGCATTAATTTCATTGTGCTTTTGCTCATTTTGAAGATTTTGACATTTTCACCTGAAGTGTACAATCAGGCTTAAAATGCATTTAAAGCCATAAAAAGTTCATTTTGGCTCTCACACCTTAACTAAATGTTGTAGACTCAAACTTTTTGCTGTCATTAGTGTATTTTAGCAAAATGAAGATGATTCAAGCATTAATTTCATTGTGCTTTTGCTCATTTTGAAGATTTTGACATTTTCACCTTGAAGTGTACAATCAGGGGCTGGAAACGCGTTTAAAGCAATAAAAAGTTCATTTTGGCTCTCACACCTTAACTAAATGTTGTAGACTCAAACTTGTTGCTGTCATTAGTGTATGTTAGCAAAATGAAGATTATTCAAGCATTAATTTCATTGTGCTTTTGCTCATTTAGAAGATTTTTTACATTTTCACCTGAAGTGTACAATCGGGCTGAAAATGCATTTAAAGCAATAAAAAGTTCATTTTGGCTCTCACACCTTAACTAAATGTTGTAGACTCAAACTTTTTGCTGTCATTAGTGTATTTTAGCAGAATGAAGATGATTCAAGCATTAATTTCATTGTGCTTTTGCTCATTTTGAAGATTTTGACATTTTCACCTGAAGTGTACAATCAGGGGCTGAAAACGCGTTTAAAGCAATAAAAGGTTCATTTTGGCTCTCACACCTTAACTAAATGTTGTAGACTCAAACTTTTTGCTGTTATTAGTGTATTTTAGCAAAATGAAGATGATTCAAGCATTAATTTCATTGTGCTTTTGCTCATTTTGAAGATTTTGACATTTTCACCTGAAGTGTACAATCGGGCTGAAAATGCATTTAAAGCCATAAAAAGTTCATTTTGGCTCTCACACCTTAACTAAATGTTGTAGACTCAAACTTTTTGCTGTCATTAGTGTATGTTAGCAAAATGAAGATGATTCAAGCATTAATTTCATTGTGCTTTTGCTCATTTTCAAGATTTTGACATTTTCACCTGAAGTGTACAATTAGGGGCTGAAAACGCGTTTAAAGCAATAAAAATTTCATTTTGGCTCTCACACCTTAACTAAATGTGGTAGACTCAAACTTTTTGCTGTCATTAGTGTATGTTAGCAAAATGAAGATGATTCAAGCATTAATTTCATTGTGCTTTTGCTCATTTTGAAGATTTTGACATTTTCACCTGAAGTGTACAATCGGGCTGAAAATGCATTTAAAGCAATAAAAAGTTCATTTTGGCTCTCACACCTTGACTAAATGTTGTAGACTCAAACTTTTTGCTGTCATTAGTGTATTTTAGCAAAATGAAGATGATTCAAGCATTAATTTCATTGTGCTTTTGCTCATTTTGAAGATTTTGACATTTTCACCTGAAGTGTACAATCGGGCTGAAAATGCATTTAAAGCCATAAAAAGTTCATTTTGGCTCTCACACCTTAACTAAATGTTGTAGACTCAAACTTTTTGCTGTCATTAGTGTATGTTAGCAAAATGAAGATGATTCAAGCATTAATTTCATTGTGCTTTTGCTCATTTTGAAGATTTTGACATTTTCACCTGAAGTGTACAATCAGGGGCTGGAAACGCGTTTAAAGCAATAAAAAGTTCATTTTGGCTCTCACACCTTAACTAAATGTTGTAGACTCAAACTTTTTGCTGTCATTAGTGTATGTTAGCAAAATGAAGATTATTCAAGCATTAATTTCATTGTGCTTTTGCTCATTTAGAAGATTTTTTACATTTTCACCTGAAGTGTACAATCGGGCTGAAAATGCATTTAAAGCAATAAAAAGTTCATTTTGGCTCTCACACCTTAACTAAATGTTGTAGACTCAAACTTTTTGCTGTCATTAGTGTATTTTAGCAAAATGAAGATGATTCAAGCATTAATTTCATTGTGCTTTTGCTCATTTTGAAGATTTTGACATTTTCACCTGAAGTGTACAATCAGGCTGAAAATGCATTTAAAGCAATAAAAAGTTCATTTTGGCTCTCACACCTTAACTAAATGTTGTAGACTCAAACTTTTTGCTGTCATTAGTGTATTTTAGCAAAATGAAGATGATTCAAGCATTAATTTCATTGTGCTTTTGCTCATTTTGAAGATTTTGACATTTTCACCTGAAGTGTACAATTAGGGGCTGAAAACGCGTTTAAAGCAATAAAAATTTCATTTTGGCTCTCACACCTTAACTAAATGTTGTAGACTCAAACTTTTTGCTGTCATTAGTGTATGTTAGCAAAATGAAGATGATTCAAGCATTAATTTCATTGTGCTTTTGCTCATTTTGAAGATTTTGACATTTTCACCTGAAGTGTACAATCGGGCTGAAAATGCATTTAAAGCAATAAAAAGTTCATTTTGGCTCTCACACCTTGACTAAATGTTGTAGACTCAAACTTTTTGCTGTCATTAGTGTATTTTAGCAAAATGAAGATGATTCAAGCATTAATTTCATTGTGCTTTTGCTCATTTTGAAGATTTTGACATTTTCACCTGAAGTGTACAATCGGGCTGAAAATGCATTTAAAGCCATAAAAAGTTCATTTTGGCTCTCACACCTTAACTAAATGTTGTAGACTCAAACTTTTTGCTGTCATTAGTGTATGTTAGCAAAATGAAGATGATTCAAGCATTAATTTCATTGTGCTTTTGCTCATTTTGAAGATTTTGACATTTTCACCTGAAGTGTACAATCAGGGGCTGGAAACGCGTTTAAAGCAATAAAAAGTTCATTTTGGCTCTCACACCTTAACTAAATGTTGTAGACTCAAACTTTTTGCTGTCATTAGTGTATGTTAGCAAAATGAAGATTATTCAAGCATTAATTTCATTGTGCTTTTGCTCATTTAGAAGATTTTTTACATTTTCACCTGAAGTGTACAATCGGGCTGAAAATGCATTTAAAGCAATAAAAAGTTCATTTTGGCTCTCACACCTTAACTAAATGTTGTAGACTCAAACTTTTTGCTGTCATTAGTGTATTTTAGCAAAATGAAGATGATTCAAGCATTAATTTCATTGTGCTTTTGCTCATTTTGAAGATTTTGACATTTTCACCTGAAGTGTACAATCAGGCTGAAAATGCATTTAAAGCAATAAAAAGTTCATTTTGGCTCTCACACCTTAACTAAATGTTGTAGACTCAAACTTTTTGCTGTCATTAGTGTATTTTAGCAAAATGAAGATGATTCAAGCATTAATTTCATTGTGCTTTTGCTCATTTTGAAGATTTTGACATTTTCACCTGAAGTGTACAATTAGGGGCTGAAAACGCGTTTAAAGCAATAAAAATTTCATTTTGGCTCTCACACCTTAACTAAATGTTGTAGACTCAAACTTTTTGCTGTCATTAGTGTATGTTAGCAAAATGAAGATGATTCAAGCATTAATTTCATTGTGCTTTTGCTCATTTTGAAGATTTTGACATTTTCACCTGAAGTGTACAATCGGGCTGAAAATGCATTTAAAGCAATAAAAAGTTCATTTTGGCTCTCACACCTTAACTAAATGTTGTAGACTCAAACTTTTTGCTGTCATTAGTGTATGTTAGCAAAATGAAGATGATTCCAGCATTAATTTCATTGTGCTTTTGCTAATTTTGATGATTTTGACATTTTCACCTGAAGTGTACAATCAGGCTGAAAATGCATTTAAAGCAATAAAAAGTTCATTTTGGCTCTCACACCTTAACTAAATGTTGTAGACTCAAACTTTTTGCTGTCATTAGTGTATGTTAGCAAAATGAAGATGATTCAAGCATTAATTTCATTGTGCTTTTGCTCATTTTGAAGATTTTGACATTTTCACCTGAAGTGTACAATCGGGCTGAAAATGCATTTAAAGCAATAAAAAGTTCATTTTGGCTCTCACACCTTAACTAAATGTTGTAGACTCAAACTTTTTGCTGTCATTAGTGTATGTTAGCAGAATGAAGATGATTCAAGCATTAATTTCATTGTGCTTTTGCTCATTTTGAAGATTTTGACATTTTCACCTGAAGTGTACAATCAGGGGCTGAAAACGCGTTTAAAGCAATAAAAGGTTCATTTTGGCTCTCAAACCTTAACTAAATGTTGTAGACTCAAACTTTTTGCTGTTATTAGTGTATTTTAGCAAAATGAAGATGATTCAAGCATTAATTTCATTGTGCTTTTGCTCATTTTGAAGATTTTGACATTTTCACCTGAAGTGTACAATCGGGCTGAAAATGCATTTAAAGCCATAAAAAATTCATTTTGGCTCTCACACCTTAACTAAATGTTGTAGACTCAAACTTTTTGCTGTCATTAGTGTATGTTAGCAAAATGAAGATGATTCAAGCATTAATTTCATTGTGCTTTTGCTCATTTTGAAGATTTTGACATTTTCACCTGAAGTGTACAATCAGGGGCTGAAAACGCGTTTAAAGCAATAAAAAGTTCATTTTGGCTCTCACACCTTAACTAAATGTTGTAGACTCAAACTTTTTGCTGTCATTAGTGTATGTTAGCAAAATGAAGATTATTCAAGCATTAATTTCATTGTGCTTTTGCTCATTTTGAAGATTTTGTCATTTTCACCTGAAGTGTACAATTAGGGGCTGAAAACGCGTTTAAAGCAATAAAAAGTTCATTTTGGCTCTCACACCTTAACTAAATGTTGTAGACTCAAACTTTTTGCTGTCATTAGTGTATTTTAGCAAAATGAAGATGATTCAAGCATTAATTTCATTGTCCTTTTGCTCATTTTGAAGATTTTGACATTTTCACCTGAAGTGTACAATCAGGCTGAAAATGCATTTAAAGCAATAAAAAGTTCATTTTGGCTCTCACACCTTAACTAAATGTTGTAGACTCAAACTTTTTGCTGTCATTAGTGTATGTTAGCAAAATGAAGATGATTCAAGCATTAATTTCATTGTGCTTTTGCTCATTTTGAAGATTTTGACATTTTCACCTGAAGTGTACAATCAGGGGCTGGAAACGCGTTTAAAGCAATAAAAAGTTCATTTTGGCTCTCACACCTTAACTAAATGTTGTAGACTCAAACTTTTTGCTGTCATTAGTGTATGTTAGCAAAATGAAGATTATTCAAGCATTAATTTCATTGTGCTTTTGCTCATTTAGAAGATTTTTTACATTTTCACCTGAAGTGTACAATCGGGCTGAAAATGCATTTAAAGCAATAAAAAGTTCATTTTGGCTCTCACACCTTAACTAAATGTTGTAGACTCAAACTTTTTGCTGTCATTAGTGTATTTTAGCAGAATGAAGATGATTCAAGCATTAATTTCATTGTGCTTTTGCTCATTTTGAAGATTTTGACATTTTCACCTGAAGTGTACAATCAGGGGCTGAAAACGCGTTTAAAGCAATAAAAGGTTCATTTTGGCTCTCACACCTTAACTAAATGTTGTAGACTCAAACTTTTTGCTGTTATTAGTGTATTTTAGCAAAATGAAGATGATTCAAGCATTAATTTCATTGTGCTTTTGCTCATTTTGAAGATTTTGACATTTTCACCTGAAGTGTACAATCGGGCTGAAAATGCATTTAAAGCCATAAAAAGTTCATTTTGGCTCTCACACCTTAACTAAATGTTGTAGACTCAAACTTTTTGCTGTCATTAGTGTATGTTAGCAAAATGAAGATGATTCAAGCATTAATTTCATTGTGCTTTTGCTCATTTTGAAGATTTTGACATTTTCACCTGAAGTGTACAATCGGGCTGAAAATGCATTTAAAGCAATAAAAAGTTCATTTTGGCTCTCACACCTTAACTAAATGTTGTAGACTCAAACTTTTTGCTGTCATTAGTGTATGTTAGCAAAATGAAGATGATTCAAGCATTAATTTCATTGTGCTTTTGCTCATTTTGAAAATTTTGACATTTTCACCTGAAGTGTACAATCAGGGGCTGAAAACGCGTTTAAAGCAATAAAAAGTTCATTTTGGCTCTCACACCTTAACTAAATGTTGTAGACTCAAACTTTTTGCTGTCATTAGTGTATTTTAGCAAAATGAAGATGATTCAAGCATTAATTTCATTGTGCTTTTGCTCATTTTGAAGATTTTGACATTTTCACCTGAAGTGTACAATCAGGCTGAAAATGCATTTAAAGCAATAAAAAGTTCATTTTGGCTCTCACACCTTAACTAAATGTGGTAGACTCAAACTTTTTGCTGTCATTAGTGTATGTTAGCAAAATGAAGATGATTCAAGCATTAATTTCATTGTGCTTTTGCTCATTTTAAAGATTTTGTCATTTTCACCTGAAGTGTACAATTAGGGGCTGAAAACGCGTTTAAAGCAATAAAAAGTTCATTTTGGCTCTCACACCTTAACTAAATGTTGTAGACTCAAACTTTTTGCTGTCATTAGTGTATTTTAGCAAAATGAAGATGATTCAAGCATTAATTTCATTGTGCTTTTGCTCATTTTGAAGATTTTGACATTTTCACCTGAAGTGTACAATCAGGCTGAAAATGCATTTAAAGCAATAAAAAGTTCATTTTGGCTCTCACACCTTAACTAAATGTTGTAGACTCAAACTGTTTGCTGTCATTAGTGTATGTTAGCAAAATGAAGATGATTCAAGCATTAATTTCATTGTGCTTTTGCTCATTTTGAAGATTTTGACATTTTCACCTGAAGTGTACAATCAGGGGCTGAAAACGCGTTTAAAGCAATAAAAAGTTCATTTTGGCTCTCACACCTTAACTAAATGTTGTAGACTCAAACTTTTTGCTGTCATTAGTGTATGTTAGCAAAATGAAGATTATTCAAGCATTAATTTCATTGAGCTTTTGCTCATTTTGAAGATTTTGACATTTTCACCTGAAGTGTACAATCGGGCTGAAAATGCATTTAAAGCAATAAAAAGTTCATTTTGGCTCTCACACCTTAACTAAATGTTGTAGACTCAAACTTGATGCTGTCATTAGTGTATTTTAGCAAAATGAAGATGATTCAAGCATTAATTTCATTGTGCTTTTGCTCATTTTGAAGATTTTGACATTTTCACCTGAAGTGTACAATTAGGGGCTGAAAACGCGTTTAAAGCAATAAAAATTTCATTTTGGCTCTCACACCTTAACTAAATGTTGTAGACTCAAACTTTTTGCTGTCATTAGTGTATGTTAGCAAAATGAAGATGATTCAAGCATTAATTTCATTGTGCTTTTGCTCATTTTGAAGATTTTGACATTTTCACCTGAAGTGTACAATCGGGCTGAAAATGCATTTAAAGCAATAAAAAGTTCATTTTGGCTCTCACACCTTAACTAAATGTTGTAGACTCAAACTTTTTGCTGTCATTAGTGTATGTTAGCAAAATGAAGATGATTCCAGCATTAATTTCATTGTGCTTTTGCTAATTTTGATGATTTTGACATTTTCACCTGAAGTGTACAATCAGGCTGAAAATGCATTTAAAGCAATAAAAAGTTCATTTTGGCTCTCACACCTTAACTAAATGTTGTAGACTCAAACTTTTTGCTGTCATTAGTGTATGTTAGCAAAATGAAGATGATTCAAGCATTAATTTCATTGTGCTTTTGCTCATTTTGAAGATTTTGACATTTTCACCTGAAGTGTACAATCGGGCTGAAAATGCATTTAAAGCAATAAAAAGTTCATTTTGGCTCTCACACCTTAACTAAATGTTGTAGACTCAAACTTTTTGCTGTCATTAGTGTATGTTAGCAGAATGAAGATGATTCAAGCATTAATTTCATTGTGCTTTTGCTCATTTTGAAGATTTTGACATTTTCACCTGAAGTGTACAATCAGGGGCTGAAAACGCGTTTAAAGCAATAAAAGGTTCATTTTGGCTCTCAAACCTTAACTAAATGTTGTAGACTCAAACTTTTTGCTGTTATTAGTGTATTTTAGCAAAATGAAGATGATTCAAGCATTAATTTCATTGTGCTTTTGCTCATTTTGAAAATTTTGACATTTTCACCTGAAGTGTACAATCAGGGGCTGAAAACGCGTTTAAAGCAATAAAAAGTTCATTTTGGCTCTCACACCTTAACTAAATGTTGTAGACTCAAACTTTTTGCTGTCATTAGTGTATTTTAGCAACCTGAAGATGATTCAAGCATTAATTTCATTGTGCTTTTGCTCATTTTGAAGATTTTGACATTTTCACCTGAAGTGTACAATCGGGGCTGAAAACGCGTTTAAAGCAATAAAAAGTTCATTTTGGCTCTCACACCTTAACTAAATGTTGTAGACTCAAACTTTTTGCTGTCATTAGTGTATTTTAGCAACCTGAAGATGATTCCAGTAATCATTTCATTGTGCTTTTGTTCATTTTGAAGATTTTGACATTTTCACCTGAAGTGTACAATCGGGCTGAAAATGCATTTAAAGTCATAAAAAGTTCATTTTGGCTCTCACACCTTAACTAAATGTTGTAGACTCAAACTTTTTGCTGTCATTAGTGTATGTTAGCAAAATGAAGATGATTCAAGCATTAATTTCATTGTGCTTTTGCTCATTTTGAAGATTTTGACATTTTCACCTGAAGTGTACAATCAGGGGCTGAAAACGCGTTTAAAGCAATAAAAGGTTCATTTTGGCTCTCACACCTTAACTAAATGTTGTAGACTCAAACTTTTTGCTGTTATTAGTGTATTTTAGCAAAATGAAGATGATTCAAGCATTAATTTCATTGTGCTTTTGCTCATTTTGAAGATTTTGACATTTTCACCTGAAGTGTACAATCGGGCTGAAAATGCATTTAAAGCCATAAAAAGTTCATTTTGGCTCTCACACCTTAACTAAATGTTGTAGACTCAAACTTTTGCTGTCATTAGTGTATGTTAGCAAAATGAAGATGATTCAAGCATTAATTTCATTGTGCTTTTGCTCATTTTGAAGATTTTGACATTTTCACCTGAAGTGTACAATCAGGGGCTGAAAACGCGTTTAAAGCAATAAAAAGTTCATTTTGGCTCTCACACCTTAACTAAATGTTGTAGACTCAAACTTTTTGCTGTCATTAGTGTATTTTAGCAAAATGAAGATGATTCAAGCATTAATTTCATTGTGCTTTTGCTCATTTTGAAGATTTTGACATTTTCACCTGAAGTGTACAATTAGGGGCTGAAAACGCGTTTAAACCAATAAAAATTTCATTTTGGCTCTCACACCTTAACTAAATGTTGTAGACTCAAACTTTTTGCTGTCATTAGTGTATGTTAGCAAAATGAAGATGATTCAAGCATTAATTTCATTGTGCTTTTGCTCATTTTGAAGATTTTGACATTTTCACCTGAAGTGTACAATCGGGCTGAAAATGCATTTAAAGCATTAAAAAGTTCATTTTGGCTCTCACACCTTAACTAAATGTTGTAGACTCAAACTTTTTGCTGTCATTAGTGTATGTTAGCAAAATGAAGATGATTCAAGCATTAATTTCATTGTGCTTTTTCTCATTTTGAAGATTTTGACATTTTCACCTGAAGTGTACAATCGGGCTGAAAATGCATTTAAAGCAATACAAAGTTCATTTTGGCTCTCACACCTTAACTAAATGTTGTAGACTCAAACGTTTTGCTGTCATTAGTGTATGTTAGCAAAATGAAGATGATTCAAGCATTAATTTCATTGTGCTTTTGCTCATTTTGAAGATTTTGACATTTTCACCTGAAGTGTACAATCAGGGGCTGAAAACGCGTTTAAAGCAATAAAAAGTTCATTTTGGCTCTCACACCTTAACTAAATGTTGTAGACTCAAACTTTTTGCTGTCATTAGTATATGTTAGCAGAATGAAGATGATTCAAGCATTAATTTCATTGTGCTTTTGCTCATTTTGAAGATTTTGACATTTTCACCTGAAGTGTACAATCGGGCTGAAAATGCATTTAAAGTCATAAAAAGTTCATTTTGGCTCTCACACCTTAACTAAATGTTGTAGACTCAAACTTTTTGCTGTCATTAGTGTATGTTAGCAAAATGAAGATGATTCAAGCATTAATTTCATTGTGCTTTTGCTCATTTTGAAGATTTTGACATTTTCACCTGAAGTGTACAATCGGGCTGAAAATGCATTTAAAGCCATAAAAAGTTCATTTTGGCTCTCACACCTTAACTAAATGTTGTAGACTCAAACTTTTTGCTGTCATTAGTGTATGTTAGCAAAATGAAGATTATTCAAGCATTAATTTCATTGTGCTTTTGCTCATTTTGAAGATTTTGTCATTTTCACCTGAAGTGTACAATTAGGGGCTGAAAACGCGTTTAAAGCAATAAAAAGTTCATTTTGGCTCTCACACCTTAACTAAATGTTGTAGACTCAAACTTTTTGCTGTCATTAGTGTATTTTAGCAAAATGAAGATGATTCAAGCATTAATTTCATTGTGCTTTTGCTCATTTTGAAGATTTTGACATTTTCACCTGAAGTGTACAATCAGGCTGAAAATGCATTTAAAGCAATAAAAAGTTCATTTTGGCTCTCACACCTTAACTAAATGTTGTAGACTCAAACTTTTTGCTGTCATTAGTGTATGTTAGCAAAATGAAGATTATTCAAGCATTAATTTCATTGTGCTTTTGCTCATTTAGAAGATTTTTTACATTTTCACCTGAAGTGTACAATCGGGCTGAAAATGCATTTAAAGCAATAAAAAGTTCATTTTGGCTCTCACACCTTAACTAAATGTTGTAGACTCAAACTTTTTGCTGTCATTAGTGTATTTTAGCAGAATGAAGATGATTCAAGCATTAATTTCATTGTGCTTTTGCTCATTTTGAAGATTTTGACATTTTCACCTGAAGTGTACAATCAGGGGCTGAAAACGCGTTTAAAGCAATAAAAGGTTCATTTTGGCTCTCACACCTTAACTAAATGTTGTAGACTCAAACTTTTTGCTGTTATTAGTGTATTTTAGCAAAATGAAGATGATTCAAGCATTAATTTCATTGTGCTTTTGCTCATTTTGAAGATTTTGACATTTTCACCTGAAGTGTACAATCGGGCTGAAAATGCATTTAAAGCATTAAAAAGTTCATTTTGGCTCTCACACCTTAACTAAATGTGGTAGACTCAAACTTTTTGCAGTCATTAGTGTATGTTAGCAAAATGAAGATGATTCAAGCATTAATTTCATTGTGCTTTTGCTCATTTTGAAGATTTTGACATTTTCACCTGAAGTGTACAATCAGGCTGAAAGTGCATTTAAAGCAATAAAAAGTTCATTTTGGCTCTCACACCTTAACTAAATGTTGTAGACTCAAACGTGTTGCTGTCATTAGTGTATTTTAGCAAAATGAAGATGATTCAAGCATTAATTTCATTGTGCTTTTGCTCATTTTGAAGATTTTGACATTTTCACCTGAAGTGTACAATCGGGCTGAAAATGCATTTAAAGCAATAAAAAGTTCATTTTGGCTCTCACACCTTGACTAAATGTTGTAGACTCAAACTTTTTGCTGTCATTAGTGTATTTTAGCAAAATGAAGATGATTCAAGCATTAATTTCATTGTGCTTTTGCTCATTTTGAAGATTTTGACATTTTCACCTGAAGTGTACAATCGGGCTGAAAATGCATTTAAAGCCATAAAAAGTTCATTTTGGCTCTCACACCTTAACTAAATGTTGTAGACTCAAACTTTTTGCTGTCATTAGTGTATGTTAGCAAAATGAAGATGATTCAAGCATTAATTTCATTGTGCTTTTGCTCATTTTGAAGATTTTGACATTTTCACCTGAAGTGTACAATCAGGGGCTGGAAACGCGTTTAAAGCAATAAAAGTTCATTTTGGCTCTCACACCTTAACTAAATGTTGTAGACTCAAACTTTTTGCTGTCATTAGTGTATGTTAGCAAAATGAAGATTATTCAAGCATTAATTTCATTGTGCTTTTGCTCATTTAGAAGATTTTTTACATTTTCACCTGAAGTGTACAATCGGGCTGAAAATGCATTTAAAGCAATAAAAAGTTCATTTTGGCTCTCACACCTTAACTAAATGTTGTAGACTCAAACTTTTTGCTGTCATTAGTGTATTTAGCAGAATGAAGATGATTCAAGCATTAATTTCATTGTGCTTTTGCTCATTTTGAAGATTTTGACATTTTCACCTGAAGTGTACAATCAGGGCTGAAAACGCGTTTAAAGCAATAAAAGGTTCATTTTGGCTCTCACACCTTAACTAAATGTTGTAGACTCAAAACTTTTTGCTGTTATTAGTGTATTTTAGCAAAATGAAGATGATTCAAGCATTAATTTCATTGTGCTTTTGCTCATTTTGAAGATTTTGACATTTTCACCTGAAGTGTACAATCGGGCTGAAAAGCATTTAAAGCCAATAAAAAGTTCATTTTGGCTCTCACACCTTAACTAAATGTTGTAGACTCAAACTTTTTGCTGTCATTAGTGTATGTTAGCAAAATGAAGATGATTCAAGCATTAATTTCATTGTGCTTTTGCTCATTTTGAAGATTTTGACATTTTCACCTGAAGTGTACAATCGGGCTGAAAATGCATTTAAAGCAATAAAAAGTTCATTTGGCTCTCACACCTTAACTAAATGTTGTAGACTCAAACTTTTTTGCTGTCATTAGTGTATGTTAGCAAAATGAAGATGATTCAAGCATTAATTTCATTGTGCTTTTGCTCATTTTGAAAATTTTGACATTTTCACCTGAAGTGTACAATCATGGCTGAAAACGCGTTTAAAGCAATAAAAAGTTCATTTTGGCTCTCCACACCTTAACTAAATGTTGTAGACTCAAACTTTTGCTGTCATTAGTGTATTTTAGCAAAATGAAGATGATTCAAGCATTAATTTCATTGTGCTTTTGCTCATTTGAAGATTTTGACATTTTTCACCTGAAGTGTACAATTAGGGGCTGAAAACGCGTTTAAAGCAATAAAATTTCATTTTGGCTCTCACACCTTAACTAAATGTTGTAGACTCAAACTTTTTGCTGTCATTAGTGTATGTTAGCAAATTGAAGATGATTCAAGCATTAATTTCATTGTGCTTTTGCTCATTTTGAAGATTTTGACATTTTCACCTGAAGTGTACAATCGGGCTGAAAATGCATTTAAAGCATTAAAAAGTTCATTTTGGCTCTCACACCTTAACTAAATGTGGTAGACTCAAACTTTTTGCTGTCATTAGTGTATGTTAGCAAAATGAAGATGATTCAAGCATTAATTTCATTGTGCTTTTGCTCATTTTGAAGATTTTGACATTTTCACCTGAAGTGTACAATCAGGCTGAAAGTGCATTTAAAG
Organism: Leptonotus elevatus; assembly: GCF_054856555.1. NCBI lineage: Eukaryota > Metazoa > Chordata > Actinopteri > Syngnathiformes > Syngnathidae > Leptonotus > Leptonotus elevatus. The sequence continues at coordinate 234,001 of NW_028233726.1, forward strand.
CAATAAAAAGTTCATTTTGGCTCTCACACCTTAACTAAATGTTGTAGACTCAAACTTGTTGCTGTCATTAGTGTATTTTAGCAAAATGAAGATGATTCAAGCATTAATTTCATTGTGCTTCTGCTCATTTTGAAGATTTTGACTTTTTCACCTGAAGTGTACAATCGGGCTGAAAATGCATTTAAAGCAATAAAAAGTTCATTTTGGCTCTCACACCTTGACTAATGTTGTAGACTCAAACTTTTTGCTGTCATTAGTGTATTTTAGCAAAATGAAGATGATTCAAGCATTAATTTCATTGTGCTTTTGCTCATTTTGAAGATTTTGACATTTTCACCTGAAGTGTACAATCGGGCTGAAAATGCATTTAAAGCCATAAAAAGTTCATTTTGGCTCTCACACCTTAACTAAATGTTGTAGACTCAAACTTTTTGCTGTCATTAGTGTATGTTAGCAAAATGAAGATTATTCAAGCATTCATTTCATTGTGCTTTTGCTCATTTTGAAGATTTTGACATTTTCACCTGAAGTGTACAATCGGGCTGAAAATGCATTTAAAGCAATAAAAAGTTAATTTTGGCTCTCACACCTTAACTAAATGTGTTAGACACAATCTTGTTGCTGTCATTAGTGTATGTTAGCAAAATGAAGATTATTCAAGCATTAATTTCATTGTGCTTTTGCTCATTTGAAGATTTTGACATTTTCACCTGAAGTGTACAATCGGCTGAAATGCATTTAAAGCAATAAAAAGTTCATTTTGGCTCTCACACCTTAACTAAATGTTGTAGACTCAAACTTTTTGCTGTCATTAGTGTATTTTAGGAAAATGAAGATGATTCAAGCATTAATTTCATTGTGCTTTTGCTCATTTTGAAGATTTTGACATTTTCACCTGAAGTGTACAATCGGGCTGAAATGCATTAAAGCCATAAAATGTTCATTTTGGCTCTCACACCTTAACTAAATGTTGTAGACTCAAACTTTTTGCTGTCATTAGTGTATGTTAGCAAAATGAAGATGATTCAAGCATTAATTTCATTGTGCTTTTGCTCATTTTGAAGATTTTGACATTTTCACCTGAAGTGTACAATTAGGGCTGAAAAGCGTTTAAAGCAATAAAAAGTTCATTTTGGCTCTCACACCTTAACTAAATGTTGTAGGACTCAACTTTTTGCTGTCATTAGTGTATGTTAGCAAAATGAAGATTATTCAAGCATTAATTTCATTGTGCTTTTGCTCATTTTGAGATTTTGACATTTTCACCTGAAGTGTACAATCGGGCTGAAAATGCATTTAAAGCCATAAAAAGTTCATTTTGGCTCTCACACCTAATAAATGTTGTAGACTCAAACTTTTTGCTGCCATTAGTGTATGTTAGCAAAATGAAGATTATTCAAGCATTAATTTCATTGTGCTTTTGCTCATTTGAAGATTTTGTCATTTTCACCTGAAGTGTACAATTAGGGGCTGAAAACGCGTTTAAAGCAATAAAAAGTTCATTTGGCTCTCACACCTTAACTAAATGTTGTAGACTCAAACTTTTTGCTGTCATTAGTGTATTTTAGCAAAATGAAGATGATTCAAGCATTAATTTCATTGTGCTTTTGCTCATTTTGAAGATTTTGACATTTTCACCTGAAGTGTACAATCAGGCTGAAAATGCATTTAAAGCAATAAAAGTTCATTTTGGGCTCTCACCACCTTAACTAAATGTTGTAGACTCAACTTTTGCTGTCATTAGTGTATGTTAGCAAAATGAAGATGATTCAAGCATTAATTTCATTGTGCTTTTGCTCATTTTGAAGATTTGACATTTTCACCTGAAGTGTACAATCAGGGCTGAAACGCGATTAAAGCAATAAAAAGTTCATTTTGGCTCTCACACCTTAACTAAATGTTGTAGACTCAAACTTTTTGCTGTCATTAGTGTATGTTA